>NW_011500510.1:36139-78896 GCF_000495115.2 Populus euphratica
ATAATAATAATAATAATAATAATAATAATAATAATAATAAGTTAAAGAGGACTTTGAGATGTAAGATTAATGTGAGGATTAAAAAACAATAAAAACAAATGTCAATGTTAGTGGATCCACTAATGATATTAAAAATAAATGTAATAAAAACTCTTTTTTTTACTCAAATGGAAACCATACACAAAGAAAGTTCCAATCGGATGATTTATCATTAATAGCTCATTATAAATTGTTAATATGATCATATTAATTATCTTATTTAAGTAACACCAAACTTTTAAATATTGTTAGAAATTCATGATACTAACTTATGTTAACAACAAATTAAGCTCCTTTTATAGCACAAGTGTAGGTTATAATATATAGTTGGCTATGAAATTACCAAGTATTTGTTGTACTAAGTGTTATACAACACAAATCTAGATTAACCATTTAACAAGCAAGGTATTAAGAATTAATAAGATAAAAATAATAAGACATGTTAATAGCAAATTGTTTAGGATATAAGTATTGAAGTCCATATTGAGTTTATATTATATTTATCTTAACACCATTAGTGAAACATTTTCACCTTGACATAATAAACTTAGCTAAACATAATGAAGAAGAAAAACACAAATAAACAAAATAAGAACATAAGTATAGTAAAGGAAATGAAAAGCATAAATAAGAGATTAAAAAAAATATAGCATGAAATAAAACTTAAACATTATAAAAATGAGCATGATCTTGATCTAAACACCAAGATGCTTAAATGCATGGAAAATACGTCTTTTTATATGCCAAAATTTGAAACTATTGATTTGTTGACTAATTGTTGAGTAGGTGGCCACATCTTGACTTTAAGACAATCCTTATTTTCTTGTCTGAAAAAAACATCATTACTAACATTATAATTTGAAAAAATAGTCTGCATAAAAGTTTTAGAAAATTATCTTAGCTTTTTTTTTTTTTAAAAAAAAAGAATCGGTGCATTTGGACTTTAGAACTCGAGATATAAGTTGAACACTGAACAATGTCTAGGCTGTAGGATAGATTCAATTTTTTTTTTATGCTAAAATTTAGACTTCCAAACAACATAATTGAGTTTTAGGTTCTTATGAATATTTTAGGCCCATGTCTTAGCCTTTTAGCCATATAAACCAAACTAAAATCCAAGATCTACAGCTTCAGATATGACCCAAAGACTGAATAGTGTTTCAATTTGAATTGAATCAACATCTTTTTCTAAGCTTAGCCTTTTCTTTATCCTTTTACTTTCAATAGTTAATCACATCAATCAATCCTTTTAATTATGATATATGCCTGCATTTAAAATGAATATTTACTATAAATTAAAAGTATCTTATATTATTAGATATGTTATTATAAAATATGTTATAGTCAAGGAGTTATTAATACTTCAAGTGCAAAATGATGATATAAAACCTTGATAAAAATACACTTTTAAGTACTAATCATTGGTCTTCTTGAAAAGGCTTTGGATGAGGAGATTTACAAGGTTGTCTTTAATATGAAACCTTTTAATTAAAGCTCATAACCCTAATGGTTTCCAACCTTATTTCTTCTAGACCTAGTGGAGTGTTGTGGGGGTGATCTATGTAGGTTCATTAGGGAAGTTTTTGATAACAAACAGGAGGTTATGAAGGTAAATCATTCATACTTGGTGCTCATTCCCAAAGTTCTAAAACCTGAATATATCCACCAGTTCAGGCCAATAGGGTTATGTAATGTAATTTACAAAACCCTCACAAAAGTTTTGGTTAACAGGTTAAAGCCACTTATGCATAAGCTTATTTCTATGAACCAAAGTAGCTTTATTCTTAGTAGGTAAATTGTTGATAATATCTTATAACATAGGAAATTATCCACTCTATACGTAATTTAAAAAGAAAAAAGAGGGCGATGACTCTTAAAGTAGATTTGGAAAAGGCTTATGATAGGCTCCATTAGGATTTTATTAGAGACACTTTTATATTAACAGGAATTCCAAGAAGCACAGTGGATCTCATTATGATAAACGTCTTGTGGAATGGGAGTCCTGAAAAATTCCTCCATACCAGAGGAATCTGTTAAGAGGACCTTTTATCTCCTTATATTTTTATGTTGTGTATGGAGCACTTGTCTCAATTAATTCATAGAAAAATTAGCATGGGTAATTGGAAACCATTTCAAATTGGTAGAGAAGGTCCAAAAATTTTTCATTTATGCTTTGCAGATGATATGCTTCTGTTTACAGAAGGAAGTGAGCGACAATTGGATAAAATTATGGAATGTCTTAATCTGTTTGTTCTGCCTCTAGTCAGCGGGTAAGTGTTGAAAAGACTAAGATGTTTTTCTCTAAAGGTGATTCTTATTCTACTGTTAGATCACTTAGTTACAAGAGTGGCTTTGTTATTACGCAAGACTTGGGCAAATATTTGGAGGTCCCTCTTCTTCATCAAAGCATTACCAAGCAAACATATGGTTAAATTATAGAGAGTTTGCATAAAAAATTAATGACGTAGAATTCTAAACAATTATCTTTTGTTGGTAGAATCACTTTGTGTAAGTCAATTCTGGTTATTGTTCCCTTATATTCCATGCAATCCAGCTTATTACCTACATCACTTTGCTTTGAAATTGAAAAAATCTACTGAGGATTTATTTGGGGGGCAACATTGAGGCTAGAAAAACTCATCTTATTAACTGAAAAACTCTTTGCCAACCAAGAGATGAGAGAGGTCTAGGGCTGAGAAGAATGCATTCTATGAACCGAGCTTTCATAATGAAGTTAGGTTGGGGTATCATTAACGATAATACTATTATATGGGCTTCAGTTCTTAGAAGTAAGTATGTGAGATCTAGTGATAACATTCCTAAAGTACAAGCTAAGCAGAAACATTCTCCTCTTTGGAAAGCGATCTGCAAGGAATGGTCTCATGTGATTAAAGGCATTTCTTGAGCTATTAGCAATGGAGAAAACATCAAGTTCTAGGAGGATGAATGGTTAGATGGCTTTGGTTCTCTTGTTAGATATATGACTCAAGATTTATATGAGGAATTGCTTAACAAGTCGGTGGCAGGAATGGTTTCCAACAATAATAAGTGGAGATGGGATGTTTTTGCACACCTTTTACCAATGAATATTGTGATGACTCTAGCTAGCTATCCCCCTCCAAATAGGGAGCCGAATGAGGACCAGCTCTCTTGGAGCCTTTCCATGAATGGTGAGTTAATTATTAAATCAGCTTATTTTTCTCTTATCAACTCTTGTTATAATCAGACCCATTCAAAGCCTTTATGGCATTTTATTTGGAGATGGAGAGGTCCTGAAAGAATTAGATTTTTCCATTGGCTTGTTGTCCATAACAGAGCTATGACCAATGAGATTAGGTATAAAAAATATATGAGTGGTTCTCCTAATTGTCATTGTGGTAGTGGTGATATTAAGACCATTTTGCATGTGTTAAGGGACTGTAAATGGGCTTGGAAAGTGTGGCTGAAAATCTTGAATCCACGTGATACTGATGGTTTTTTTGCTACAAATTTACATGTATGGTTGTTGTCTAACTTGTGAAGAATAGTTAACATTAAAGAAGGTTGGTGTTGCTCAATCTTGTTTGATGTTACTTTGTAGTTTCTTTGGAAGTACAAGAATTATCGCAATTTTAGGGAGATCCCAGAAGTGACAGGCCATCATTTAATGGCTATTTAGGGTTTAACTAAAGATATAATGGGAGTTGAACTCCATGAGGAGCTTAATACTTTGACTCTTAAGAAGATGAATGTTGTGGGATGGAAATAATGTTGTGGGATGGAAATACTCCCCCTCGGGATTGGATGAAATTAAATGTAGATGGATGTAGTAAAGACAACTTAGGTTTAGTAGTGGTGGAAGGATTAATTAAGAATTGCATCGGCTATAGGATTAGAGGTTTTGCAATTAATATGGGGATTTATACTTTAGTTTGTGCTGAGTTATGGACGATGATTATAGGATTAAGTTTGTGCTGAGTTATGGACAATGATTATAGGATTAGAGTTAGCTTGGTTTTTAGACTTTATTATTTTGGAATCTGATTTTTTGGTTGTGGTGGATTTACCCTTGAAACAGTTCATAAAAGATGAAACTAACTTTGATTTGAGTAACAGAGCTTGTGAAGCTCTAAGTAGAGATTAGGTAGCTCAAGCGTAACATTTGTATAGAGAGGCCAATGCTGTTGTTGATTAGCTTCCTAACTTTTGGCTTTCCAAGCATCCACTTTTTATAAAGGATTCAATTATTAATGCCCCTTTAGAGGGCTTGCATTAGTTTTTATACTATGACTTGAATGGAATGGTATTCCCTCGTTTAATTTAATTTTGGGCTTTAGCCCCGATTTATAACCAAAAAAAACCTACATTGAGATTTAACGAGATCCTAAGAGAGAAGAAAAGTACGAAATATATAATAAATCTTCTGAAGTCTCTTTTGTATGGACAAGGAGTCAAGTGAAGACAAATTAGGATAGAACATGATGAAATAGAAATATTGTTTTTTGATATATGGAATTTATTAGAAAGTTGGGTTCCATGTGCCGAACTCCATTTCCATAGTATATCAAGAATGAAAAAGAAAGTTTGAACTCCATCATTGACATGAATTCTAAAGAAACGGTAGAATTTTAATTTCCACTAATTATAAAAATTAAAATGAATGCTTCTTCTTCTTTTTTCTTCAATGCAGAAGTTAGAAAAACCCAAGAAAAATAACGAGATAGTAAATATTCTCGGTGTTTATATATTTTTGTGAATCCAGACGGATCTATCGATGAGATGCAGTGGTGAAGACGAGGACAAGAGGAATTCTTGCAATATTTCAACTGCAAACACTTTGTACAAGAAAACAGCCAAAACACCAACTTGTAGGAGATGATAAGGACAGCAGAGCTCAAAAAAAAAAAGGAGGAGAAATTAAGGTCAATCAAAGTTTGATAACCGACCAAACTAACACAAATTAAGATCTCTAAAAGTTTTTCCAAACCTCCTGCTAAAAATAGAAGAAAATCACCATCATCTTCCTCTTCCAAAAAATTAAAGTCATTCCACTCTAAACAAAGTACAGATCACTCACTATATTCCAATCTCCACATCTCTGCAACTTGATCCTCCTTCACTCACAATCTCCTGCAGTTATAACACAAAGTTAAATCAGGATAAACCCTAAACAAAATTCTTTTTTTCAGAATTTTGAAATGAAAAATGAAAATGGGTAATTGCAAGCTAGTTTCCTTTATATATATATATATATATATGTTTATTCTAACCTGTGAACTCTTGCTATGGTGCACTTCCTCATGGACAAAACCGGACCTTCTACTTTCACCAACTGATCTCTCCATAGACCCTTCACTCTTATCAACTTTCTTGGAACCAATGTGGCTTCTCTTTAGGCCCAGGAGCCCTTTCCACCTTGTAGAACCTTTAGGTGGCCTCGGTGAAACTTCATCATCCTCATCATCGTCAACAAGAAGTTCATCTCTAATAGTCCTTTGCAATTGGTTGCTGCCATTATTTTTGAATGGCAAGAGCCTGCCTTTGAAGAAAAGCTCATCAGCACTCATCATGGAGTAGTTTGTCACTGAGAATTCAAAGTCAGTGGACACTGGGGTCTCTCTTGAGCTCCTTTCTTGCTTCATAATCTGTTGGGAATCAACAAAATCATTAGAAAAGGAGATTCTAGGGCTCATGGGAGGGCAATAACCTTTGTGCTCGGAGTTGTACATGTCTAAACATGCCATGGGATTTCAAAACAACATGGAAAATGAGAAAGAAAAATATTTAGCCCTAATAAATTCTATAGGGGACCCTCACACACTGTTACAACCCACCCAGTAGTGTTTGTATTTATATCTAAGGAGGGAGGGAGTCAGGGAGAGGGAGGTGGCCAGCTAGAAGGCTAGAACATGTAATATGTTTTTTTACTTTTGAATTCATGCATGGCATGACCATGAATCCATGATGTGATTTTTTTTTTGTCATGACATGTTAATTGGTATTCAATGATGACCAGTTTCGAAGCTCTATATACAATCTCGTATTTTTTACTGTTTTCCTCGAATGTGGCCCGTGTGGGTGAAGCTACCAAGAAACACTTCTCATCTACCATTTTCGAAGACAATAAACTGGCCAGTGAATAAAATAGTACGCAGTCTCTTCATAGGAGGAGCCAACCAGTAGGCTTTAATGCATGTTTTTTTTTTAAAAAAAAATTAATGTTTGAATATTACTTCTCTCGAAGTTTCTTTGAATTGAGAATGAGATTTATAGATAGGTGTTCTTTTTGACGAAGATTTGTAAGAAAGATTTTAAAATTTAAGCCCGCATTTTCTTTATCAACGTGGCCAAAATAGAAATCCAGGAAGATCCTATTCGTGAAAGATGACAAACCAACAACTAGAAGTAATTTGGGAATTACGTTAACAATTAAGTGATGATCATTGGTGGGTTACATGTCTCACAATATTCTCAAGCTACTGGTAATGGCGAAAGCACTCATTTATGTAGGATTAATAATTAATTTGTTTGAACGTTAACAAGTGCATCATTAACTCTAATCACCAATAATAATAATAATAATAATAATAACGCTAATTAAGAGGTGAGAGCGGGGAAACAGGATTACCGATTTAAATCTTATTGAAATGATTTTCTTTTTATCTATTTTCTTACCAACTTAGCAATGTTCTTGCCATCAATGCATGATGGCACGTTTTTCTAGCTCATCAAAAATCTTGTATACATGCACAATTTCAAAAGAAGAGCATGCATGCATGTGGAGACAGGCAAAGATAAGAATCATTTATGGCCTGGACAGTGAGTAAATGATACGGATGATGGAGGGCTGTGATAAAATAAGCTATCATGTAGCCAGATTTAGGGAGATGGCTGGTATCCATTGCTGGCAGACAGTGCTACAGTTTTCTTTGTTTAAGAGATAAGGGCGTAAATGCTCTATCTAGTTGGTTTTAGCTAAGTTAGAGAGGCATGGAAATAGTGGCGCACAGTGATAGAGCAGTCCAGAAGGGCTGGGGTGGCATGCATTGGATAATTTGACCAGCTTTGACTTGTAAGTAAATAGGCAGTGAATGAGCTGGCCATCGATACCGACCCGTCAAGAGACCACGTGATCATCAGCTCCCTTTAGCCATTTGCTTCAAAAAAAATTGGTCTAGAAACAATATGAAAATCTCGTAAATCAAATACTACACAACTAGCTACTGGGGGTCTAATTAATTATTGGTAATTAGGAACTCCCTAAGTGGCAGCCATGAAGCATATAATCCAGCTAGTGATTATCTTTGTTTAGTTAATTACACCCGTCCAGGTTTAATTTAACTATCCTGAACCCTAATCCCATCTCTCAATCACTTTGTTTAATTTGTTTTATCGATCCATGATACTTTGAACCTGTTTTGCAATTCACGGCATTAAGGATTTACATTATGTTACATCAGATATTTTCATATCATTTAATACTATGTTGAAGAAATAATTCTGATATATTATTTTATTGAATATTTAATTTATGGATATTGAAGTTGATATATGACCGATGGATCACGAGTAAAGTTCTTCACCTCCACCAAACTTGAGCTGATATTTATAGACATTAATGTAGTTACCAGACCTAGCCTCTTCTGTTGCTTGCTAGTTCTTGCAACTTCTGTGAAATAATGGGGCACATTACACATGCAACCACAGGCAAGAAAGGATACGGTCAGTTGCCTTTGCTTCTGGACAAGTACTCTTGGGCCTCTGGGCTAGTCTGTTCGCTCTTGAATTTCTTTTTTCTATGTATTAAAAAAATAAAAATTAAACAACAAGCAGAGTCGTCCAGAGGACCAGTAGTACTTGTCCTGAAAATGTAGTGGCAACATGAAAGGCAGAGATATTTTGAGTATCTAATAATTAAATAGAAAAAAAATAGTTGGCAAAGCCTGGAATCAACAAATTCAACTCTTGGATTTGGGGATTTCGCCTCTTATATGGGATCTGATTAAATTAAACAAATTTGGCGATCAACTACTCAGGGATTTGATTTTTTTTTAATAAAAAAAGAACTAAATTTTCTTAAGAAATACGATAGAGCCGGCTCTCAAGAGATGCCATAGAAATGGAAAGGAGAGGTCTCCAAGTAGGGGAGTGGCATCGTGAAGACAGATAAAGATAATAAGACAGCAAGTACACTGAGACATTTTGTACCACTGGGCACTGGGATAGGTCTTAGTAACATGTGCAGCGCAGGCCTGGCCAGGCCAGGAAGAATAAAAAGAAGGCCTGGACTTCAATATTGTAGTCTCTTTAATTTAACTTGTACCCAAAGGACATGGTTGTCACTCACATGGTTAAAACCCTTTACAATCCCTCCAACGAATCCGGATCTGCCACGTGTCGGGATCCCCACGGACCGATGCCTTGAGTGAAGACCAGTCAAACCTCTTAAATCAGACCACGAGTAGTTTATAGCTAGGTGCCTCTCTTTCTAATGCCCTTGTAGGTTGGGACTTCTGGTTTCGGAGATTATTTTTCGGTCGCTTAAGGACAGCTGACCATCAGATCTTTCTCAGATTCCGAGCTGCCCCTTTTAAATGCTTTTTTGGTGTTGCTTGTAGCGGTTGATGTTGGAAATTTTTAGTAGAACTAAAGGGTGTTTTAGGAAACAAGCAATTAGTGAAAGGACTAAATCACAAAATAATGTAAAGTATAGGGATTCAAAATCGGATATTAAGAAAGAATCATAGGAGCAATCAAAGCCTATGGTTTTTATTGAGGACCAACCTAATTTCGAAGCTCGTTCGTACATTTGAATTTTTTTTTTCTTTTTCGGATTTCCAAATGTTGGATTTGAGAAAAAATAAATTATAGGAGTAAACGGTTTACTTAAAATAAAAATTGTTTTATTAATTTACTAGAGTGTTTCACGAATATATCTAACCTTGTATAGCGTACGGAAGTGTACGTGTGGACATTGCTTTATTCTCCTGTCTGATGGCGAGGCAAATTCTATTCATCCATTCCCTTGCCCTTGGTATATCGTTGATGAACGAGTCACTTGGTCTAATAGTAAAGAAATCTAATGATATTCTTAACGTGTTTGTTTAGATAAAAAAATCATAAATTCAAAATGTAATATATATATTTAATGATTTAATTTTTAAATATTAAAATAATGACATATTAGATTAACTAGGATAAATTCTAATAAACTTATAAAATTTACAACATGAGTCATAAAAATATGATAATATTATAAAAAAATTAAAACAAATTAGAAAGTATAATTCTAATCAATCTAATATGAAAGTATAAAAATAAAAAAATAGATATAATTTTAAAAAGAAGTTATGAAAAATAACTTGAGTAAATTTGTCAAACTCGTAATATAAATCATAAAAATATAATTACCTCGTAAAAAAATAAAAATAAAATATAAAGGTTGTCTCTCAACCAATTCATTGCTGAGAGAAGAAATTAAAAAAAAGTCAATTTTAAAAAAATAATGAAAAAACTTAGAGTTAAATAACTCTATAGAAAAACAAATAAACAAAAAAAAATTCTTTAAGCTAAGCGATAAAAAAATCCTTCGAAAAAAAGTCTAAGAAATTAGGTATAATGGACCAGCTCGGTCTTAGGTCAAAAATTAATGAAATCACCAAAAACAAATCTTAAAAATATAAATAAACCTAGTTATAAGTGATAGGTGGAATGCATAATTGTAGGAGATCAATAATCGTTCTTTAACTGTTTCTGTTAGGAAACTGTTTATTATTAGCAACTGTAATGCTAACAGATATGCATGTGGTATTATTTATCCCGTTTCTTGTTACTACTATAAGGCTATATATATATATAGCCAAGCTTATTTAATAAAAGCATAGAAAAGATATAGAGTTACAAAGCCTTGATTTGTCTGTGATTAAAGAGTTCTCAATAATTGATATCAGAGCCGCAGCTTTGAACCATCCTAAACACAGAGTGCAAGAGAGATGTCTAGCGAAGGAAATTTTATGCAGCCTTCCATTCCTTGGTTTGATGGTCACTATGATCATTAGAGCATGCTTATGGAAAATTTCCTGCTTTCAAAAGAATTCTAGGAACTTGTAGAGATTGGTTATGATGAGCCAGCAAGTGGAATTATGCAAACGAATGCATAAAAGAAGAAGATGGATGAGTTGAGACTGAAGGATCTCAAAGTGAAGAATTATCTCTTCTAAGCCTTAGATTGCATAGTTCTTGACATGATTTTAAAGAAGGATACTGCCAAAGATATTTGGGATGCCATAAAGAAAAGATTTGAAGGAAATGTAAGAGTCAAGAAGTCTCATCTTCAAGGACTACGATGAAAATTTGAAACCTTAGATATGAAATTCAATGAAAGAGTGACAGAATACTTTTCTAAAGTCATAACATTGGCCAATAAAAGGTAGAGGACGAGGTAGAACTGCTTATAAGGGTAGAGGAAAAGGAAGGGGCAACGATAGCAACAGCTTCAACAAAGCTACAGTTGAATGCTATCAGTGTCATAGACTAGGCCATTTCCAGTATGAGTGCCCTTCTTAAAACAAAGAAGCTAACTATGCCAAGGATATTGATGAGGAAGAGGAGATGTTACTAATGTCCTATGTAGAAGAAAACAAAGCTAAAGGAAAAGATGCATGGTTCCTTGATTCAGGATGCTCAAATCGCATTTGTGGAGATAAAACCATGTTCAGTTGGCTTGATAATAGTTTTCAGCAACTGGTAAGGCTAGGAAACAACACCGGAATGAATGTGATGGGCAAAGGAAGTGTGAAGCTGCATTTGAATGAAATCATTCTTATTGTGACTGAAGTATACTATGTCCCAGAACTCATGAATAATCTCTTAAGTGTAGGACAGTTTCAAGAGAAGGGTCTGGCCATTCTAATTCAAGGAAGGGTATACAAGATCTACCATCCTCACAAAGGCTTGATCACTAAGATAAATATGAGTGCCAACAGAATGTTCATTCTGTTAAATCAATCACAAGAGACATCCTAGCAACAATACGATGAGTGCTTCCACACAATCTCATAAAAATAGCAGAATCTGTCACAACTTTGGCATCACAGATATGAACATCTAAGCTATAAAGGCTTAAGGACCCTGCAGAGCAAGAAAATGGTATGTGGTCTTCCCACATTTACTGTCTCAGATGAATTATGCACAGACTGCATCATGGGGAAGCATCACTGTGATTCTATACCAAAGAAGAGTTCTTGGAGAGCAAGTCAAATATTGAGTCTCATTCATGTAGACATTTGCGGACCAATTACCCCCATGTCTTGTGGTAACAAAAAATACACACTGTGTTTTATAGATGACTACAGTAGAAAGTTATGGATATATTTCCTGCTGGAAAAATCAGAAGCACTAAGTCATTTCAAGTGTTTTAAGAAGATGGTGGAGAATGAGACAGGCTTACCTATCAAGTGTCTCCGAACAGATAGAGGAGTTGAATTCACCTCACTTGAGTTCAACAAATTCTATAAGCAAAATGGCATTAAGCGACAACTAACGACTACTTACACCCTTCAACAAAACGGTGTAGCTAAATGCAAGAATAGAACAGTAATGAACATGGTTCGTGCAATGCTATATGAGAAGAAAGTAGCAAGAACACTTTGGGCAGAGGTAGTGAACTGGAGCAACTATGTGCTGAATAGATGTCCAACCTTGATGGTAAAAAATATCACATCAATAGAGGCGTGGAATGGAATCAAGCCCTTTGTTGCTCATTTTCATGTCTTCGGGTGCATAACACATGTTCATGTACTAGAGGTACAAAAAAATAAACTTGATAATAGAAGTGTTAAATGTATATTTCTGGGGTGTTAGTGAGGAATCCAAGGGATATAGGCTATTCAACCTGATTACAAAAAAGATAGTAGTAAGTAGAGATGTGATATTTAAAGAGGAGAAACAATGGGAATGGGATGAGACTTTTGAAAAACAGATGTTAATGGATTTAGAATGGGGAGATAGCGATGGAGAAGGAGTAGATGGTGTAAATGACAATAACTGTACTAAGGATAAAGAAGGAAATGCATGCACAGAACAGAGAGAGAGTGAGGATAATAAGGGAGATGTATACACTAATAATAGAGACAATAAGGATAATGAAGGAGGTACAAGAATGAGAAAACCTCTTGCATGGATGAAGGATTATGTTACTAGGGAGAGCCTTGGTTCTTCTGAAGATGAAGATTTGGCTCTGATAATGTCAAGTGATCCATTGCATTATGAAGCAGTGACAAATGCAAACTGGAGATTGGCTATGGACTATGAAATCAAGCCCATAGAGAAGAACAAGACATGGACATTAGTCGCGTTACTTGTTGAAGTCAAGAAAATTGGAGTGAAATGGATTTATAAAACCAAGTATAATAAGCATGGAGAGTTTGAGAAGCACAAAACATGTTTGGTGGCTAAAGGGTACACACAAAAACATTGAATAGATTGCATAAAAGTGTATGCTCCGGTGGCTCAAAAAAATTGGAATGTTTTCCAGATGGATGTGAAGTCAGCCTTTCTCTATGATGAACTTAATAAAGATGTGTATGTTGAACAACCAAAGGACTATAAAGTCAAGGGAAGTGAGGACAAAATCTACAAGCTACATAAGGCATTATATGGCCTAAAACAAGCTCCATGAGATTGGTTTAGCCGCATGGAGAATTACTTTAAAAATGAGGGTTCTGAAAAATGTCCAAATGAGTAGACACTCTTTACCAAACAGAGCAAAGAAGGGAAAATGCTTATTACAAGTGTTTATATCGATGATCTAATATACACTGGTGATGATTAAGAGATGATAAGTAGTTTCAAGTGCTCAATAATGCAAGTGTTTAAGATGACTGATTTGGGAAAAGTGAAGTTCTTTCTTGGCATTGAAGTATCACAACAAAGTGATGGTATCTTCATATGCTAAAGAAAATATGCTCTAGAGATTTTGAAGCGATTTGGAATGATAAAAAGTCATGAAGTCAATAGCCCGATTGCTCTAGGTTCTAAGTTAAGCAAAGATGTAGATGAAGTTGCAGTTGATGAATCGTTCTACAAACAAATCATAGGGAGCCTCATGTATCTCACTTCAACTTGTCCAGACTTAGTTTATAGTGTAAGTTTGATTAGCAGATATATGGCCAGACCTACATAATTGCACCTATAAGCTGCTAAGAGGATATTAAGGTACCTAAAAGGAACTTTTGATTATAGAATTATATACAAGAAGAGGAGCTCAAATGACCTGATTGCTTACACCGATAGTGACTATGCTAGTGACTTAAATGACCGAAATAGCACTTAAGGTTACGTCTTCTTGTTAAGTTCAGGGGCAGTGTCTTGGTTATCAAAGAAACAACCAAATGTTACATTGTCAACCACAGAGGCAGAGTTTGTGGTAGCTGCAGGGTGTGCAAGTCAAGTGGTGTGGATGAGGAGAGTTTTGCATCAATTAGGACATGTTTAGAAGAAAAGCACAATAGTTATGTGTGACAATACCTCCACTATTAAACTGTCAAAGAACCCTATCATGTATGGGAGAAGCAAGCATATTGATGTCCGTTTTCATTTCTTGAGAGAACTTGCTAACGATGGAATCATTGAACTGTTGCATTGTGGATCAGAAGAACAAACTGCAGATGTAATGACAAAACCATTAAAGTTGGAATCTTTCCAGAAGTTCAGAAGTCAGATGAGAATGTGTACAGCTACTAAGCTGAACTAACTATATATCACAGTTAGTTTAGGGGAAGGATTGACAGGTAGAATGCATAATTGTAAAAGATCAATAACCGTTCCTTAACTGTTTTTGTTAGGAAACCGTTTACTGTTAGCAACTGTAATGCCAACAAATATACATGTGGTATTATTCATTCCATTTCTTGTTACTACTGTAAGGCTATATATATATAGCCAAGCTCATTCAATAAAAGCGTAGAAAAGATATAGAGTTACAAAGCCTTGATTTGTCTGTGATTAAAGGGTTCTCAACAATAAGTCCAAATCAGAAAAAATTTGGTTCAAAAACTAAAAGTAAACTTGAATAAAATTTTTTCTCTATAAGATAAAAGGGAAATTTTTTTTAGTGAAGAACCTCTTGTCATGTATTGATATCAAAATTAATTTTTTTATGGTCAAGAACCAACTATTTTTTTTTATCATAATTCAATGATTTTTTTTTTATCTTTCAAATGAGGGATTAAAATACTATTTACCCAACCTTTTCTATTTTGATTATATTTTTTTAATCTTGTTATTTCTTAATAAATAAAAAAGTAATTGGCTATTATTTTGGCCATAATAAATCCAATCGAGGAGGAAAAAAATGTTTGATGAATAAAAAAAATACTATTACAATCAATAATAAATTGTAAAAGGGATTACAAATACTTGATATATAAGAAAAACACCACACCTTTCGGTTTTAGTTTTTAATTGTTTCGTTAATGATCCGTAACCTTCTACGTCTCTCTCTCTCTCGAAAAAAACATCCTATTCCTTCCATTCTTTTATGCGTGCTTTCTGGGAAAGGTGAGGTGGCATAGATAGGGATTCGAAGGTTCAGATGATTTACCAATTTGGGCTTATGATGGTTATGCCTGAGGATATCAAAAGGCTGGACCTGGTATTGAGAAGCCGAACCTGATCACAAGAATCTCAGAGACAATGCTATCTCTACTAAGAGCAATTACGTGGTAAAATTGATTTCTCCGAAGAGTTCATGAAAACGTTAAATTACATGACATCGAAACTGGATTTTTTTCTAATTTTATAATGGGCATCAAAAGAAATAATTATTCCACGCAAATGTTGTTCAAGAACAAAGTTCAAACATGGTGAACTAGCACAGATCGGCATGCCATCATTAATCCATCGAGGAGAGAAACTTTGCAAATGTTCCTAGTCCTCTGGTTGTGAATAACATGCCGTTTTAAACCCCCCATTGACAGACTAAGTTGTCACCTCGTGAAGGACTAGCATACATACATCAAAGACAAATGGTGTCAAGAACAGAAGGAAAAAACTGACCATTCCATGGGAGAATCACGAATTATTAATCATTACTTGCACAAGCACAAAGAGACAAATACACACCTTCACCACCTACCATGGCTTCGATGAATTTTCATGTGCAAATGTTGTTGAGCATAGTTCACAAGCTTCTCGATTTCTTCTGCACCTTCTATTTGACCATTATGATTGGTATCAGCTACCTTCATGACCTGCCGAGCCTTCCACCAAGGAAACCAAACCCTCAAGCTTTGAATAGCCTCTTTTAGCTCTTCATGGCTAACACGTCCATCGTTGTCCATTTCAAACTGACGAAGCCAGGCTTTGAAATCTTCCACCGTCATTTCACGGTTGGGATTCACCTGAAAACAACACATTATGGCCATGTTGTTTTTGGAATATGGAGTACTGTTTGCTATGGCACTATATTGTGGCTAGCCGTTCTGCTTGAGAATTACGAGCACATAAAAGGAGATAATTGCTTCACCAAAAAAAAAAAAGGAGATAATTATGATCGAATGTGTTGTAGTGGAGCACCGAATATATTCTTTCCTTTCCATTTCTTTAGTTTTGGTTGCATCTTTTCTTAATTTTCATGGTTCTTAGAACTCAAGCTCACAACTTTATTCTCGTAGTGAAATACATGTTCTCTACCTGGTCAGACCGATGATCGTTAACTAATAGTATAATATAGTGTGCAAAATGCAAAGGAAGGCTCATTTTGATACATGTGATGAACGAGAAATGTTGAAGAATCTAGATTCAAAGAAGGCACATTGATATGGGTTTTTTTTAAAAAAAGAAGCTAGGTGGAGTATCGAATAATTTTTTATTGACCGGAAAGAATAAAATCATGATAATTTTAATAAACTTCTATATAATATAATAAATAGTCAATTAAAGGTCTCAGTCAGTCGAGATTTGTTGCTGACTCTATTTACAAAATAATATATTTTAAATTTTAGCTCCAAAATTCATACGGAAGAAATACTTCCAGATATAAAGTAAAATGAGGCATAACACTCGTGCATAAGCATACAATAATTGACATCAGCGAAGTTGCACGCTCACATTGGCATGCATTACCATAAAATAATTAAAGACGTCGGAGAATGTCATCTTGTTCTTCCATGGCCTTTGCCCTCTGCCCTCATTCTAATTAATAGAAAAATAAGAGAGAAAAGAAAACGACATGCACTTTTAATAACAAGCACATAAATGTTGTGGAGTTGGACAAAAAGCAGCCCTACCTTCTCAGCCATTTCTTCTTCTTCTTCAAAATGATGCTTGTTCTTCCCCGTTCTTTTCTGTTTCTCTTTCCTTGTCATATTTGAAGACATGGTTTTTTTTTTTAAATTTGTTTATAGAAAAATAAAGCCATTATGAAAACTCAATACACACACATAATGATTTTCTTAAAATAAAATAATATTGTTTAAGAAAACACTAACGAAACATTATTTGGATAAAAAATAAATATTAAATCCTTAAAATTAACTTGGTTAGGTCTCACTCAAGTTTAATTAAATGGCGTATGTTGACCTACTAAGTCATCAGGTTTGATTTGATAAATATTTAAAATGATTAAAAAAACTAATTTAAATTAAGTTCTAGATTGATAAATTCTAAATCAAACTAAATCATGTTTAATAACATTTCTCAAAACTATCATAGCCAATAATGGAGTAAAATACATGTCCCCTTTATATTAATTTTGAGTTATCCAACAGAAGACTCGATAATAATTTTTGCTCTTTTATCATAATTAATCAATTGTCAATATTATGTCTTTGTCTTATGGAATGTAATAGAAGTAAAATAAATGAGTATAAGTGTATTACTCAATAAGGAAAAAATAAATGGCAAGGAGAAACGAAAGGAATTGAGAAAGGTGAAATCCAAGTATGATGACCTTAATTTGATTTTTTTTTTTTAAATCAGATTTAAGCCGAGCATGTAAGCTGTGATGATTTGTGTAGGCCGCCAATGCCGCTTCCCTATGAAGCCAAGTGCTGCCCCTCTTTCTCTCCCCTTCTCTCTCTTCTTTCGAAGATATCATGAAACTTGAAAGTTGCGACTTTGGTTGCTTGGATAGAGGAGAGTCTTCAGAAACTAAACTAAAAACAAGTTGGTCCTCCTTCTTGAAAGATTCTTCGCAAGAGAGAAATGTACGTGCATCGATAAAAGATACACTCACTCTTTAATTTCCACCTCCACCAGGCACCAGCTATGAATTTATGGTAAAAAAATTATTGTTTTTTTTTAGATAATTGTTATAAATGCTAATTATCTTTAATTAACATGTTTCCTCTGTACCATAAAAAAGAAGAAGCCTATAATGTTAGTAATTTGAAGTTTATAATGACCCCCCACCACCAATCGTTCTGATGTTAGCTAATTACTAAAGATTCCAGCAGCCTCGACAGCCCACGACCACAAGCCAACTTTCAGATTTTCTTCCGAAAGCCATGATTTTTTTCAGTTTCCTTAGAGGAGAAATTATATGAACTTGTTTTGAGATTTGGAGCGTAATTAAATGAGCTTTGTGTGACATGAAGAAAAGGAAAGAAAAATTGTAATCCAACTAGGAATTGCTTTGATTGGGCTACCCAAATCTGGTCAAAGATTGACAGCAATTAATCTTGGAACTTTAAGTAATGTCTAGGAGTGATAAAACTATCCTAAGCTATCAGAAAAAAAAATGACTTCTTTTTTAGAACTATAAGGTTTCTTATTCTTAGTTCTCTCTTCACATAACTGGAGCCAACAGCAACTTGAAGAAATGCATCCTCCAATATATCAAGACAACCCAAAATATGCACCCCAAGGGTATCCAATGAACATCTCTACTAGACAACCTTACCCTCCATGTATCTCCTCAGCCACCGCCACCGCAACACGGTGGTCTACTGGTCTTTGCCATTGTTGCGATGACCCGGCAAATTGTCTCGTTACTTGCACGTGTCCATGTGTTACCTTTGGACAAATTGCTGAGGTAGTCAATAAGGGTTCAATATGTAAGTCCCCATCCAACGCAAACCTGTGTATATTTAGTTAATTTCTCATGTTAAAATGCTGCCTTTTAAGTGACAGAATATTTGTTTTTTGGCCTTTTCATGCAGCTTGTGCAGCAAGTGGTGCAGTTTATGGTCTGCTGCTGGGTTTTACAGGTTTGTCATGCTTGTACTCGTGCTTCTATCGGTCAAGATTGAGAGGACAATATGACTTGGAAGAGGCTCCTTGTGTAGATTGCTTGGTTCACTTCTTCTGTGAGCCTTGTGCACTTTGTCAGGAGTATAGAGAGCTCAGGAATCGTGGTTTTGATATGGGGATTGGTAAGTACGAATTACCTCTCTTACAATACTTAAGAACTAACATTAATCCTATTAGCTGATACCATTGTACTCATTTGACTGTGTTTAATTTGAAGGTTGGCAGGCTAACATGGATAGACAAAGCAGGGGAATTACAGTTGCTCCTCCAGTTGTTGGTGGGGGCATGAGCAGATGATATTGAAAGAAAATACTCCTGTATTTCTACAATGATTTTCTTCATCCATCCATCTAATTTTCCCTCGCTATTCGTATGATATATCTTGAATTTTAATAAAATGTACTGTGCTTATATGCTAGCTGTTTGGATCGATTTGGTTCCCCGAAACATTTTTCCTTTGTTTATGCAATAATCAACATGAATGCAAAGTGTAAATTTGAGACTGATCATTAAATACTATGAATTCTAACATGGAAAAGGAGAATGATACAGAGGTTGAAGTTTGATGGCGATTCCTTGAAAGTTTGGTCCTGGTACTATACATGAAAATAAAAAAAAAATCTTGGGCTGAAAGGCTGAGGTCGCCTGGATATAACCTAGACGAGTGCAGGAAGAAGTGTCTTGTTTTTTTAAACATATTTTTCTCTTACCTATTTTTCTATATTATTTTATTTGAGTATGCGCTCCACATAATAAATTTTATAATACAATTAAATAAATAAAATATTTAAACCCTTACTTTTTATTAAAAGAACAAAACAACCAATAAAGCACTATTTTCTAAGCCAATGAAGTTTACTCTTTTATTCTACAAGTAAGGACATTTTCAGTGCAGCCACCTTGCTGGGTGAGCTATGAAATAACCTTGCTACTCTAAGTCAGACCTTTATCTTGGGAAAGGTAAGTTGTGGAACAAGTTTCTATAAAACCTAATAGCCAATGAGAGATAAGGAGAACCACGTACAAATAAAAAAATCATCTTTTTCATCTTTTAAATAATATTTACATGTTATCTTTTAAACAACATATAGTTAAAAAAGTAATTTGGGTGACCCCAAACTAACATAGCACAACTCGTTGTTTGCAATGAAAAAGCCTAAATAGATTTATTAAAAATTTTCACTAATTTTATCAGTAGCATCGTGTATAGAAATCTTGAAAAAAAACATAGTTGGATTTTTATCCAAACTTTTTCCCATTCCTTTTATCACTTAATATTTTTCATGGTTGATAACATAGTAGAAGAGAATAGACCTTCCATTATCTTCTTCAACCCCAATCAACTTCCAACAACTTTTTCTATTCATCGATTACTAACTTTTCAACAACCTACTCCTTCAGCACCTTTTTCCCATAAAAAACTTTATTTCATTGAGGAAAATAAGCAAAATAAAGTGGAGAAAAGTAAGCATAATACAAATAAACTTATTAGTTATTAAAATCTCATCCTAATAGTCCAAAGCGAAAAAAAATAAGGCATGGATGAAGGCAAAAATAGAAATGTCACATATAATATAGGAGACTATTGATTTTGTTAAAACATGTTTAAAAAACATCTCGTTAAAGATTTTATAGTTATAAAGATGAATTTGAACAACTATAATAATCTATTTAATTCTAAAAAGTACATTCAAAATATTAGAAACAATCTTGAATTGGTGATTCAAGATACTAACATCATATGTAAAATTCTCCCCATCATTTTTTATGGGCCATTCCAAGTTCTGAGTTTTATGGGCCATTCCAAGTTCTGAGGTCACAGTATAGAGTCATTCTCTATAATTAACTTTGTTGACATGTGTCATAAACTAATTGCTCACTTTAACACCAATATACTTAGAAGGAAAAACTCCACAAAACTTTTTAACATTACTTAATAAGAAAGAGAGAGCACCATGGCTTAAAAATATTTGATAAGAAGATGTCAAAAATGAAAAACTTGCTAGAATCCATAATGATAAAAACACTTATTAGTGGTGTATGTAATTAATCTTTTTAGGAGCAATGATATGTTCTACCTTACAAATGTCTTCTTAATATAAAGAAAATTATATATAATTAGTTCCAATAAAATGCTATGCTTTATAAAGGAAATAAAGAGGCTTATAGCTAAAGATTATCTCCAATAATTTATGAAAACAGAACTAAAGCACCATGAGAAACTAGGAGAAAAAGCAGATACTTTCAAGTTTCTCTCTAAAAAATAAATATGATGTTGTGAGGAGTCTCAACTGACAGAGATTCCAATGGAAAGAAAAAGGCCTATAGGAAGCAAATACTTGTTTACTCGTGAGAATGAGGAAGAAATGATATTTTCTCATGAAGATACTTAGTTATCTCTATTGTCCTACATTAACTATAATATGCATAAAGTTTTTGTTGATGATGGAAGTGCTATGAATATCATTCTAAAGGATGCCTTGATATAAATGAGCATGGATACCTTTAAGTTGATTCTAGTAAAGAATCATCTAAGAGAGATTAAGGAGGAAAAAAATGCTAATGAAGGGTGCCTTAGACCTTCCTGTGACTATCAGCATGCACCTCAACTATTGTATACTTCCATATATATATATATATATATAATTTATTTTATATTTGAATATTTATCTCTTGTTCTTTGAAGAAGAAGTTTTCTTTATATCTGTTTATATATATATATATATATATATATTCATGATGATCAAAATGTACCTAGCATGTAATGTTATGTTAGAAAGACCCCTTCTCCATGATATCAATGCAATAATCAACACTAAGAAATATGATAAATATCAAATATTTACATCGATTCCTCTTCAACCATTAACCAAGTTAACAACCATTGTGTCTCTTTGGCCTTTCTCTTAGTAAGGAATTGATATACAATGTTCATTCCCTATGGCATCTGGAAAAAAACAATTCATCTTAGTTGTTATGAGATATTTTATGAAATAGATGAAAGCAAAGGCCTTAACAGACATAACCACTTATAGAGTTATCTTTTTTATATGAAAAATATCATTTATAGATTCAGGTTTTCCCATGTGTTAATTATGGATAACGACACCTAATTTGACAATAAAAAGATATGAAAATAGTGTTAGAGGTTTAATATCAAGCATAGGTTCTCCTTAGTTTCACAAAAAAAAAAATAGAGACAGTTAAGCTAGCAAATAAACTATTATTGAATGGTTTAAAGAAAAAGATATAAAAGAGAGTGGAATGAATTGCTTAATGAGATTTTATCGACATACAAAACCACTTAAAAAATCTCAACGGGAAAGATACCTTTTCTCCTAATATATAGGACTAAAATTGTTATTCCTGTTGAAATAAATTGTCCTAATTACAGGGTGTTACACTTATAGAAAAAATAATAACAGGTTGAGGGCCAACTTAGATTTGATTAAGAAAGCTCAACATATAGTTATGATAACCAATTTTTGGGTTGTTTCAAAAAAAAAAAAAAAACTAAAACAGTGTTGTTTTGAATGACATTATTCTCTTTCTTCCCTTGCATACATAGAAGCATGGGAAATAGAAGTTTTGCTCTCCTATATTTTTCATGCTTTCTTTCTTTCTCCCCACTTGCCTAAACCCTGACAAAACTCACATCCCTTACCTACCTTTAAACAAAAATTTAGAGGGGATAAGCCTTGAAGTAGCTTCCCAATGGTTGCCCAATCACCCTTCTACCCTTATACCGTGATTGGACATGGGAAGTAGCTCTATTTTCCCCCCTAATAGAGAGAGAGGAGCTTAGGAGGGCAGAAATAGAGAGAAAGAAAAGAGGCAAAGGATGAAAAAATAGAGACAAATTGTTTTGAGATATGGAGATGAGAAAATAGAGAAAATAGAGCAAAAGAGAGAAGAACAGCTACTGCCTACCTTCCTCATCGTCACCATGAGAACCGCCTTGAGCCACTATCGACAGTAGCTCCACCACTAGTAGAAATAAAGGAGAAATAAAAAAAAAAATAGAAAAAAGGAGAAAGAACAAGAGGGAGGGCAAAAACAGAGGGTAAGGAAAACACAGAAAAAAGAACCATCGATCACCCTCAGTTCCCAATCGCCACTACAACAGCACCACCACTAATTGATACTTAAAAGTGTATTTTTATCAAGGTTTTATATCATCATTTTGCGCTTGAAGTATCAATAACTCCTTAACTAAAACATGTTTTATAATAATATATCTCATAATATAAGATACCTTTAATTTGTGGTAAATGTTCATTTTAAATGCAGGCCTATCACATAAATGAAATGATTGATTTATGAATTTAAGAACTGAAATTGAAAGGATAAAGAGATGGCCAAACTTAGAAAAGAGATGTTGGTGCAATCCAAACCGGAACACTGTTCGGTAATTGGGTCATATCTAGAGCTATAGATCTCATATTTAGGTCTACTTTATATGGATGGAAAGGTAAGACATAGGCCTACAACTTTCATACGGATCCCAAGATCTAAAAAGGCTATTTTCAAGTCCAAATTGTAGCAACAACAAAGAAGCCCGAATCTGTCCTCCAGCCCGAGCACTATTCAGTATTTTGGCCATATCTGGAGTTCTAGAAGTCAAAATGAGCTGAATTGTTTACACAAGAAAGCTGAGATAATTTCCTACAACTTTTATGTTTTCAAGTGGCTCCAATTTTGACGTTATCAATGACGTTTTGGGTAGACAAGAGAAGATAAGGATTGTCACCAAGTCAAGAGTTGGTCACCCACTTATCAATTAGTCATCAAATCAATAGTTCCTAATTTTGGCCTATAAAAGGAGGCATTTGCCATGCATTTAGGCATCTTGGTGTCCAGATCAAGATCATGCTCTTGCTTTCTCTCTTTGTATTTTTTGTAATGTTTATGCTTTGCTTTCATTAATATCAAGTTTATGCCTTTCATTTCCTTTCCTTTACTTAGTTAACTTTTATCTTATTTATGTTCTTATTTTGTTTATCTATTTTTATTTGTTTCATTATGTCTAGCTAAGTTTATTATGTCAAGGTGAAAAGACTACACTAATGGTGTAAGAATAAGTATAGTATAAACTTAATATGGACTTTAATGTTTGATACTAACATGTTTTATCTTTGTTATCTTGTTCACTCTTTAATACTTTGCTTGTTAAATGACTAATCTTGATTTATGTTGTATAACACTTGGTACAACAAATGCTTGGCACTTTCATAGCCCATAATGTATGGTATAACCGACACCTGAGCTATGAAAGAAACTTGATTTGTTGTTAACATAAGTTATAATCATGAATGCTTGACGAGGTTTCCAGATCAAGATCTTAACCATGCTCTTCCTTTCTCTCTTTGTATTTTTTGTAATGTTTATGCTTTGCTTTCATTAATATGGCATAAAGTCTATAATCTGATTGGAATCTCTTTTGTGTGTGGTTTCCAATTGAATAATAAGAGTTTATACTATACTTGTTTGACATACCATTAGTGGATCCTCTAACCTTGACATTGTTTGTTATCATTGTTTAATCCTTACGTTAATTTTTCATCTCAAAGTTCTCATCAACTTTTCTTCTTTTTCTTTATTATTGTTATTATTATTATTGTTGCTATTATTATTATTATTATTATTATTATTGTTATTAGTACTATTACTACTACTACTACTACTAGTATTATTAGTATTATTAGTGCTACTGTTATTATATTTATTGTTACTATTGTTGTTGTTTATAATTTGTACAATTAACCTCCCTGTGGTTCGACCCCGGTCTTGCCGGATTATTTATTACTTCAACACTCCTTCACTTGGGAGAAGACAACAATCTTTTAGTCATGTCAACCACCACGAGAGAATAAAAGAGAAGAACAAAAAAGTAGAAGGAAGGAGTAGAGATAACAAAAAGTAACAGGGAGACGAAAAAAGCAGAAACCAATAGCAGCCACCTTAGTTTGCCACCGCCACCAACACCATGAGCCACCACAGCAGTCACCGTAGGTCAGCTTCCCTCTCATTTTTCTTCTTCTTCTTCATCGTCTTCGTTCTCCAGTATTCTGTGTGAATAGTGGAGAGTGAATTAATTCACTCTCTACTATTCACATTGCAAACAGTATAGAGATCCTTTTCTATTTAATAGGCCGGGCAACGCTGACCCAGCCAAAAAAATCATTTCAAAAATTTATGATTTTTTTGTTGATTTTTTATTAATATTGGTTTGTGTTTTTATATTATAAAGATACAAATTCGATATTAAAATATCCAATTTTCTTCAAAATATTGCAGAAAAATAAAAAATAAAAAATGTGTTTTTATTTTCATACATACGACCAAGTCTCTTAAAAAAATCATATTGTATTTTCATACAAAGAAAACTTAAAAAACATATGTTTTAGCATGTATTTTGGCTTTAATAACCAGTTTATTAAAGCCATGAGAACTAATTGAAATAATTTGGACTTGAAAATGGCCTTTTTAGATCTTGGGCTCCATATGAAAGTTGTAGGTTTATGTCTTACCTTTCCATCCATATAAAGTACACCTAAATCTGAGATCTATAGCTTCAGATATGACCCAATTACCGAACAGTGTTCTAGTTTGGATTGCACCAACATCTCTTTTCTAATTTTGGTCATCTTTTTGCCCTTGCAATTTAAGTTCTTAAAGTCATCAATCAATCCTTTCGTTTATGTGATAGGCCTGCTTTTAAAATGAACATTTACCATAAATTAAAGGTATCTTATATTATTAGATATATTATTATAAAACATGTTTTAGTTAAGGAGTTATTGATACTTCAAGTGCAAAATAATGATATAAAACCATGATAAAAATGTACTTTTAAGTACTAATCAGTGGAGACCTGTAATTTCTCTCCAATTGTTTGTCCAATGATGTCCCCTTCGGCTAAAGCTTTGGGGACAACCCCCAAAACTTGAATGCCTCCTACAAATGCAGCTATTGAAACACCCCCCATTAACCCAAGGTTGCCTCCCCCATACACTAAATGAATCTTTTTCTCAGCTAATACCTGACCAAGATGATTTACTGATTCTAAAAACTCTTTTTCTTTCCCAGGACTAGATCCACAAAGGACACAAATCCATTTCTACACACTTCTTATATGTTGAATGAATTGGTTAAGTTGAAATGATGGGAAGGAAGAGAAGATTTTATAGATGAGAAATTAAAAATGCAATCATACCACTTATATGTAGGCTAGCTGTAGTCTCACACTCTCTCTCTTTCTTATTTATTTATTTATTTATTTATTTATTATTATTATTATATATATAAAAAATATATATGTACAAGCAGTTGTGATTGTGGCTCACAGCTTTCCCTTGGTTTTACGTCCAATAACGACTTAAACACTCTCTATGGGTCGGGGATAAGCTTCCCATCCAGTTTTTTTTAAAAACTGGCAAACAGGGTCTTTTTTAGTCAGATTCCCAAGACTAAGTCGATCATGTTCTTTATGAAAATGGGGTCATAAATCATGAATTGCACGATGCACATCTCCACTAGGATGCGTCTCAAGACTTAATAGAAGATTATCTAAAGACTCCTTACTCAGGCCATCCTTAATGAATTGTATTTTATCTTCACGGTTTATAGATACCATTCCTAAAGAATGACATTTTGCATTACAAGTCCATCTGGCACATCGGTGACAGACTTTCAGTCGTTTTGCACGACGTTTCTTTGCAAAGGTGCTTTTACCTGTCCCAAGCATGTATGAAATAAAAGTGTTGGAAGACCCACCTAATAATCAGATCTTTGCTTCAATTATCCAGCGAATATCTTCAGGAATTCCACGGTTCATTAACAACCTCAATCTTTCACACCTAGCACGGTAAATTTTTGTAATCGTATTCTAAGACAGAGCGAGAAAATACTTTTTTAATTTTTCAAGAGTGGTGTCCATTTTTCAAAAGAGAAGTGAAGAAGAGATGTAAAGAAAAGAGAAGGAACAAGGAATTGAACAAATATATATACAGATATCAATTATCATAAGAAACTGAAAGAACCGACTTAAGAGTCACGGAGTACCGTTATCTGTCATTTGACCGGGGTTGGAGAAAGACTAGCAAAACAAGAGTCACAAAAAAAAAAGAAACACAAAAAATATGAGAAAAACAAAATAATCAACCTTTATATACAGGATCATTCAAACCAGTGGATTCATTTTCACTAGAAAAATTATCAAAGTAAGCTTTCAAACGATGTCCATTGACCTTGAAAACATTACCATTTTTTGGATTCTTAATATCAAAGGCCTCATAAGGATATATGATTAGTACTTAAAAGTGCATTTTTATCATGGTTTTATATCATCATTTTGCACTTGAAGTATCAATAACTCTTTAACTAAAATATGTTTTATAATAATATATCTAATAATATAAGATACCTATAATTTGTGGTAAATGTCTATTTTTAATGCAGGCCTATCACATAAATGAAAGGATTGATTGATGACTTGAAGAACTTAAATTGCAAGGATAGAGAGATGGCCAAACTTAGAAAAGAGATGTCGGTGCAATCCAAACCGGAACACTGTTTGGTAATTGGGTCATATCTAGAGCTATATATCTCAGATTTAGGTCCAAGTTATATGGATGGAAAGGGAAGACATAGGCCTACAACTTTCATATGGAGCCCAAGATCTAAAAAGGCCATTATCAAGTCCAAATTGTAGCAACAACAAAGAAGCCCGAATCTGTCTTCCAGCCCGAGCACTGTTCGGTATTTTGGCCATATCTGGAGTTCTAGAAGTCCAAATGAGCTGAAATTTTTACACAAGAAATATGAGACAATTGGCTAAAACTTTCATGTTTGCAACTGGCTCTAATTTGGATGTTATCAATGACGGTTTGGGCAGACAAGAGAAGATAAAGATTGTCACCAAGTCAAAAGTTGGCCACCCACTTATCAATTAGTCATCAAATCAATAGTTCCCAATTTTGGCCTATAAAAGGAGGCATTTGCCATGCATTTAGGCATCTTGGTTTCCAGATCAAGATCATGCTCTTCCTTTCTCTCTTTTTATTTTTTGTAATGTTTATGCTTTGCTTTCATTAATATTAAGTTTATGCCTTTCATTTCCTTTCCTTTACTTAGTTAACTTTTATGTTCTTATTTTGTTTATCTATTTTGCTTTCTTTCATTATGTCTAGCTAAGTTAATTATGTCAAGGTGAAAAGGTTACACTAATGGTGTAAGAATAAGTATAGTGTAAACTTAATATGGACTTTAATGTTTGATACTAACATGTTTTATATTTGTTATCTCGTTCACTCTTTAATACTTTGCTTATTAAATGACTAATCTTGATTTATGTTGTATAACACTTGGTACAACAAATGCTTGGCACTTTCATAGCCCATAATGTATGGTATAACCGACACCTGAGCTATGAAAGGAACTTGATTTGTTGTTAACATAAGTTATAATCATGAATGCTTGACGAGATTTACAAGTATTAGCATTAATTGAATAAGATAACTAATGTAATCATGTTAACAATATATAATTTGATTGGAACCTCCTTTGTGTGTGGTTTCCAATTCAATAATAAGAGTTTATACTATACTTGTTTGATATACCATTAGTGGAACCTCTAACCTTGACATTTGTTATTATTATTGCTTAATCCTTACATTAATATTTCATCTCTAAGTTTTCATCATCATCATCTTCTTCTTCTTCTCTTTCTTTATTATTATTATTATTATTATTACTACTATTGTTATTGTTGTTATTGTTGTTTTATAATTGTTGTTTATAATTTGTACAATTAACCTCCCTGTGGTTCGACCCCGGTCTTGTCGGGTTATTTATTACTTCGACACTCCTGCACTTGGGAGAAGACATCAACCTTTTCGTCGTGTCAAGTTTTTGGCGCCGTTGCCGGGGAGGTAAGTTCTTGTATAAATTATAGTATTTATTTTAGGGAGGTAAGTTCTTGTACGTGTCAAGTTTTTGGCGCCGTTGCCGGGGAGGTAAGTTCTTGTATAAATTATAGTATTTATTTTATTTTCTCTTTTCACTTTTCTTGTATATAACTTTGTTTCTTTTTATTTTGTTTTCTTCCTCCTTCTTTTGCTTTCTTCTTCTTTTTTATTTTATTGCTACACGTGCATGAGAGTGTGGTCACGTACATCAAGTGGTAGACTTTGTAGGGTATCCTCATCATTTTCAGAAAATATGGCCGAAGAAGATAATCAATCACTTCAAAATGAGAATAATGAGAATAACCGTGCTAGAACACTTAGAGACCACATGAATCCCACAAGAACAAGTGCACCATCATACATAGTTTTTCCTCTCGATGCATCTCATTTTAATTTTAAACCAGGTATTATTCAACTTTTACCTTCTTTTCATGGCTTAGAATTGGAAAATCCATACTTGCATTTAAGAGAATTTGAGGAGGTCTGCAACACATATAATAATTTAAATTGTAGCATGAACACCATCAGATTAAAGCTTTTTCCTTTTTCATTAAAAGATAAAGCTAAAACATGGCTACAAAATTTAAGACCAGGATTCATTCGTGCTTAGGATGAAATGCAACAACAGTTTTTGAAGAAATTTTTCCCATCTCACAGAACAAACTCTTTCAAGAGACAAATCACCACTTTCACTCAAAAACCAGGAGAAACATTTTACCAATGTTGGGATAGGTATCTAGACTTGCTTAGTACTTGCCCTCATCATGGTTTTGAAACATGGAGATTGATTTCACATTTTTATGAAGGGTTAACACCTAAAGATAGGCAAATGGTTGAATTGATGTGCAATGGAACTTTTGAAGATAAAGACCCTAATGAAGCACTGGAGTACTTAGACTTGTTAGCTGAAAATGCTCAAAATTAGGATACCGCGGGTACTTATGAGGCACCGAGTAAAACTCAACCTCATACATCTAGTGGAGGCATGTACAACCTTAGGGAAGATCATGACCTTCAAGCCAAGTTTGCATCTTTAGCTAGAAAAGTCGAGGCACTAGAATTGAAAAAGAGTGGTCAATTAAAATCTGTTAAAAACATTGTGTGTCAAATCTGTGAAACAAATGAACACTCAACCAATGATTATCCAACCTTGCCTTCTTTTAAGGAATGTCTCCATGAACAAGCCCATGCTTTAAACAGTTTCCAAAGGGCCAACCACAACCCATACTCACAAACATACAACCCTGGTTGGAGGAATAACCCAAATTTCAGTTGGAAGAGTGAGAACAACAATGCACAAACTTCACAACCACCGTTTCAAGCACACCATAATTTCCAAAATTCTCATGGATATGCACCTCCTTATGCTCCACCTCCTAGAAGAAATCTTGAGGAAACATTGCATGCATTCATTGAAAAGCAAGAGACAATTAATACTCAACTTGTTCAAAACATGACAGATTTTAAAGATACTCTTGCTAAATTAACATCTGCTCTTAGTTTCCAAGAGAAAGGTAAGTTTCCATCTCAAACACAACAAAATCCCAAAGGGCAATACAATGCAAATGCAAGTAGTTCCGGAAGCCAACACATGGATCAAGTCAAATCAGTCACTACTCTGCGCAGTGGTAAGGTTATTGAAAAACCCTCTCTTGAACCTTATGAGAAAGATGATGAATCAATCTCTGAGGGTAAGGAAGGGGATGAATCTGAAAATTGCAAAGAAACGACTGATTCACCGCCAGCACTTCCATTTCCTCAAGCCATGACCAAACAAAGGAAAGTCAATCACAATTCTGAAATTTATGAAATTTTCAAACAGGTAAGGATCAATATACCTTTGCTGGATGCAATTAAACAGGTTCCTTCCTATGCTAAATTTTTGAAAGATCTATGCACTGTGAAGAGGAAACTGAATGTGAAAAAGAAAGCCTTTCTAGCCGAACAAGTAAGTGCTATTCTTCAAAACAATAATGCTTTGAAATATAAAGACCCTGGTTGTCCTACAATTTCTTGCTTTATTGGAGAGCATAAAATTGAAAGAGCCTTACTTGATCTTGGAGCTAGTGTGAATTTACTTCCATATTCAGTTTTGCAAAGTCTCAATCTAGGTGAGTTAAAACCAACTTCTATATCTCTTTTACTTGCCGATAGATCTGTAAAAGTGCCTAAAGGAATAATTGAAGATGTGTTAGTACAAGTCGATAAATTCATTTATCCTGTGGATTTTATTGTCTTGGACACAGAACCTGTTGAAGCATGTAATTCATTTCCTGTTATTTTAGGACGTCCGTTTCTTGCAACCTCTAACGCATTGATTAATTGTAGGAATGGACTGATGAAGCTATCATTTGGAAACATGACATTGGAGATGAATATTTTCAACATTTGCAAGCAACCTGGAGATGATAATGATTTACAAGAAGTAGATCATATTGACGAATTAGTTTATGATCAACTTGAATCTACTTTAAGTAAAAATGAGTTGGATGAATCTGAAGATTTGCAAATGATTTATTCTGAGGAAGAAATCACGAAGGAAAAACACACCGAAAATGTTGATGCGAATCTTTTGTCAATAGTGACAACAGATTCGACATCTGGGATCACACCAATCGATGATTACTTTCCTAACAAATCCTTACTTTCTCTTACTCCAATGCCTTGGTATGATAAAAATATCAATTTTCTTACTTTAGGAGATTTGCCAGCTGATTGGAGTACCCAAGACAAAGAAAAGTTTTTGAACGAAGTGAAGAATTTTTATTGTGATGACCCTACCTTATTCAAATATTATCCTGGTCAAATATTTCAAAGATTCATTCCCGACAATGAGGTAAGTAGTGTCATTAAATTTTGTCATTCTGAAGCATGTGGAAGTTGTTTCTCGTCAAAAAAGACAATTGCAAAAATCTTTCAAAATGGATTTTATTGGCCCACCATGTTCAAGGACACGCATGCATTTTGCAAAACTTGTGAAAATTGTCAAAAGATTGATACTGGTCAAAAAGTTTTGTTTTATGATTCTCAACTCTATGCAGTCCCTAGAGAGCTAAGATCAAGATGGAGCAATCCTTATAGGGCTTGTGATATTGAGAATTCAATGAATGACAATGATTTTAAGGAAAATGGACATCGTTTGAAAGCTCACTTTGATAATTTTCTTAATGAAAACGAATCAACTGGTTTGAATGATTTTGTAGATAAAGGTTGATTATTTTTTTTCTCACATTGTTTTTGTGTTTCTTTTTGAGTGATTTTTGCTAGTTTCTCTCACCCCGGTCAAATGGCGGATAACGGTACTCCGTGACTTAAGTCGGTTCTTTCAGTTTCCCACAATAACTGATATCTGTGTATATATCTATGCAATTCTTTGAATCTCTCTTCCAATTCTCATTTGATAATGGACACTAATCTTGAAAAATTGAAAAAGTATTTTCCCGCTCTGCCTCAGAATGCGATTATAAAAATTTACCATGCTAGATGTGCAAGATTGAGATTGTTAATGAATCATGGAATTCCTGAACATATTCGCTGGCTGATTGAAGCAAAGGTCCGATTATCAGGTGAGTCCTCTAACTCCTTCATTTCACACATGCCTGGAACAGGTAAAAGCACTTTTGCAAAGAAGCGTCGTGCAAAACGACTGGATGTTTGTCATCGATGTGCTAGATGGACTTGTAATACACAATGTCGTTCTTTAGGAATGGTATCTATAAACCGTGAAGATAAAATACAATTCATTAAGGATGGCCTGAGTAAGGAGTCTTTAGATAATCTTCTACTGACTCTTGAGACACATCCTAGTGGAGATGTGCATCGTGCAATTCATGATTTATGGCCACTATTTCATAAAGAACATGATCGACTTAGTCTTGGGAATCTGACTAAAAAAGACCCTGTTTGCCAGTTTTTAAGAAAACTGGATGGGAAGCCTATCCCCGACCCATAGAGGGCGTTTAAGCCGTTCTTGGACGTAAAACCAAGGGAAGATGTGATCCACAATCACAACTACCTGTACATACACATGTTTTTTTCAAAAGTAAATAAATAAATAAATAAAAAGAGAGAGAGAGAGAGAGAGTGTGAGACTCCAGCTGGCCTACATATAGGTGTTATGATTGCCTTTCTAATTCCTCATCTATAAAACCCTCTTTTCCTTCCTTTCATTTCTACTCAACCCATACATTCAACAAATACAGAAGTGTGTAGAAATGGCAAGTTCCTCAAGTCATCAAATAAGAAATATTTGTGTTTTCGGTGGATTTAGTCCTGGGAAAGAAAATGAGTTTTTAGAATCAGCAAATCATCTTGGTCAGGTGCTAGCTGAGCGAAAGATTCATTTAGTGTATGGGGGAGGCAGTCTTGGGTTAATGGGAGGTGTGTCAATAGCTGCATTTTTAGGAGGTAGTCAAGTTTTGGGGGTCGTCCCTGAAGCTTTAGCACAAGGGGACATCATTGGAAAAACAATTGGAGAGGAACTTCAGGTCTCCACAATGTCAGCTCAAATGAATGCAATGTTTAACCATGCTGATGCCTTCATTGCTTTACCAGGTGGTCTAGGCACATTGGAAGAGATCTTTCATATTTCCTCTTGGGCTCAACTGCACATTCACCATAAACCCATAGGTTTGTTAAATGTTAATGGTTATTATGATAAGTTGTTGTCTTTTCTTGATCATGCTGTGGAACAAGAATTTCTAACATCTTCTGCACGACAAATCATAATCTCTGTTGCTACTGCTGAACAATTGATTGACCAACTACAATCTTTCATTCCTATGATTGATCCTTCCATGAGTCGCATAAATTGGTTATCTAAGGAAAGCCGCAAAAAGCTTAGATTGGATTTGAGCCTTCATTTGTGAATTTTTGTGTCTTTTGGTTTTATTATTGTGTTTTGTTATTTCTTATTTTTGTTTTAGTATGTTTCAGGTTTGTCGGTGTTCGTTATTTCAGGTGATATCTTCTATACTCTATCTTTCTACCTTAGAACATTGAGGACAATGTCTCGTTTTGGTTGGGGGGAGAGGGTAGTAGTTGATAAAAAAAAAAGGGTAGTAGTTGATAAAAAAAAAAAAATTGTTTTTCATTTCATAAAGCATGTGCATAATTGTTGTTACTAGGATGGCAGAGTAAAGGAGTTCTTTTGTTAAAGTGACTCTTGAGACGCATCTTAGTAACCATTCTTAACAAGGTCTATTATAATACTTCCTGAAATATTCAGGTTTACAAACTCTCGTATTGTTACCACTTAATTCTGCTCATATACTTATTTAACATGTATTTTTAAACCTTAATTTACACACACACACTTTAACATATGATTGTGGGTTGCATATTGGATTATTACATTATTTGTGTTCTTTTGTTAAAGGTAACAACTAAGGGAAAGGGATTGTATATAATTAAAAAAAAACATGAAAAAAAAAAGAAAAAAAAAGAAAAAAAGAAAAAAAAATGATGATAATAAAAATGTAGATAAGTTTGATTTCGTAGCCTCCCTAACCTAAGCAATTAAGCCCGAAGGGGTGTTTTAACACCTAATACCCTAAAGTCAACTGACTTGGGAGCTATTGGCCCAACGCTTGTTACATGGGTTGAGGAGAAATGCTTAAGGGAATCAAACATTGTACTATCTACATATCAGTATCTGCGACCCGAGTTACTAAGCTCGTAGGGGTGTCTTAACACCTAATGCCCTAAGACCAACTGGTCTGGGAGTCATTAGCTGAAAGCTCGTTACATGGGTTAAAGATGCATGATGTTTTTAAAGTATATATATATAGAGTTAAAAAAAAAAAGAAGAAGAAAAAAAAAGACAAAAATAGTAATCCCAACCCAAGGAAGTTAACCTTAAACATTAGAACAAAAATTTTGTTTTCTTCCAAGAAAAGCCCCATAATTATGTGTTGATACATTGAGCACAAAAGAAAGGTTTATTAATATCTTGTTAAGAGGTATTGAGCAGATATATAAATTTAATGAGAGTTTGTTTATCTGGATGGATTAATGGAAGTTAAATGATGAATACCTTGCTTTGTGAAATTTGCAAATTTGTTTTCTATTTTAACGCTTTGATTTCTAGGGACTAGTAATAAGCTGGTTGGGGGGTGTGATTAGTACTTAAAAGTGCATTTTTATCATGGTTTTATATCATCATTTTGCACTTGAAGTATCAATAACTCCTTAACTAAAATATGTTTTATAATAATGTATCTAATAATATAAGATACCTATAATTTGTGGTAAATGTCTATTTTTAATGCAGGCCTATCACATAAATGAAAGGATTGATTGATGACTTGAAGAACTTAAATTGCAAGGATAAAGAGATGGCTAAACTTAGAAAAGAGATGTCGGTGCAATCTAAACCGGAACACTGTTCGGTAATTGGGTCATATCTAGAGATATATATCTCAGATTTAGGTCCAATTTATATGGATGGAAAGGTAAGACATAGGCCTACAACTTTCATATGGAGCCCAAGATCTAAAAAGGCCATTATCAAGTCCAAATTATAGCAACAACAAAGAAGCCCGAATCTGTCTTCCAGCCCGAGCACTATTCGGTATTTTGGCCATATCTGGAGTTCTAGAAGTCCAAATGAGCTGAATGTTTTATACAAGAAAGCTGAGACAATTGCCTACAACTTTCATGTTTACAACTGGCTCTAATTTTGACGTTATCAATGACTTTTTGGGTAGACAAGAGAAGATAAGGATTGTCACCAAGTCAAAAGTTGGCCACCCACTTATCAATTAGTCATCAAATCAATAGTTTCCAATTTTGGCCTATAAAAGGAGGCATTTGCCATGCATTTAGGCATCTTGGTTTCCAGATCAAGATCATGCTCTTCCTTTCTCTCTTTGTATTTTTTGTAATGTTTATGCTTTGCTTTCATTAATATTAAGTTTATGCCTTTCATTTCCTTTCCTTTACTTAGTTAACTTTTATGTTCTTATTTTGTTTATCTATTTTGCTTTCTTTCATTATGTCTAGCTAAGTTAGTTATGTCAAGGTGAAAAGGTTACACTAATGGTGTAAGAATAAGTATAATGTAAACTTAATATGGACTTTAATGTTTGATACTAACATGTTTTATATTTGTTATCTTGTTCACTCTTTAATACTTTGCTTGTTAAATGACTAATCTTGATTTATGTTGTATAACACTTGGTACAACAAATGCTTGGCACTTTCATAGCCCATAATGTATGGTATAACCGACACCTGAGCTATGAAAGGAACTTGATTTGTTGTTAACATAAGTTATAATCATGAATGCTTGACGAGATTTACAAGTATTAGCATTAATTGAATAAGATGACTAGTGTAAGGAAGACCATTCCCTTCCATATCTTATAAATGATAAGTATTCATATATCTTGTAAATTATAAGTATTTACCTTGATTATTCTCACAACTCTTAAAAGACCATTCCATTATGGGGTTAGTTTACCATTACTTTTTCTATTGCTTGTATCTTTCAACTTTCTTAAGACCAAATCCTTATAAATCCTCAATACTTTCTATATTGCTTGTATCTTACATCGTAACAACCTTTTAAAATTTCATGGTGAAAGGACATATATTTAGTATCTTGTTCTTAGAGGGAAAAAATATTCAGTTTAATGAATTGCCACCTAGTATTATGGTCACCAGAAATCTTTACTGGTCAATAGAGATTCTATGGTATACGACTAGTAACACAAAATAAAAGATACTATCAGCTCTTAAGCGTCCTACCTGAGGTAGATTGTATTGTTGATTTTTTTTTAAAATTACTAAGGGTTTGTTTTATTTTGTTTTCGATGGTTTACTTATAATATTCCTGACTTTGGTGCTAGTGAATATTCCACTATAAAACTTCTAACTCTGGCATTGATAAATATTACATAACCAAAACAATATGGTATTCATGACTCAAGCACTAGTGAATAAATCGATAAAATTTGGATTGAAAACAAACCATGTCTTTTTATTATTTTTTTAAAGAAAAAGAAAAGGACAGATATGTATCGTATACAAGATTCACATTTTATAGTGGAAGTCAACAATCCAAAAACTAAATAAAGTAATAAAAAAATATATGAGGGACCCACAAATAAATTCAAAAAGGTCCTCAACTATGTTTAGAATTTTCTAATATCCAAAAAGGTCTATTTGACTAGATATCAAAATAATTAAGACTAAAATTAAAAGAAAATAGCATCAGGATATGTTTTGTCAACCACACCTTTAACCTAAAGAAATTTGGGTCAGCTGGGCCTCTAGTCTCAATAGTTTTTGTCTTTTTTTGGAGGGAGGTTGGATCTAGCCTAGCTGCATGAGCTAGGCTTGATCCAGTCAGCCCAGCTTAGTCATTGGCCCAAGCCAGTGACCTATAATAGCGAGCATATGTGCATCAAATCACGCACGCTTTGCACAGTAAAGTGGTAATTAAAATTGTAAAATGAGGGAAAAGAAGAACTTATTTAGTTCACCGGAGACAAATATGATGATGAAGCTTTGGCTAGCCAATGCTACCTTCGCCCCCTTTATTTTTTTTTTTTCCTTTGTTTCTTTTATAGTCTTCATTCTCTTTGCTTTAGTTGTGTTTTTTTTTTTATGCTTTCTAGGTTTCTTCCTTTTCTGCCTTAGTAGTTCATTTAATCTTTCCCAAGATAATGATCCTAGGGATGAGGATAAGTATGGCTCGTTCCTCTATATTTGAGGAAAATAAAGTATCAACAATCATGCCATTACAGGACTGTTGGAGATGAATAATCCTACATCTAAGGAGCAACATGTGGGTGAAAAAAACTGAGGACACTAGTAGGTTTGTTTAGAAGATAAATCTGATCTATGATTTGGATTAGATTTGGTGTAGTTTTGGTTGAGTCGATTTCACTTGGGATGAGGATGAACAATTGGTTTAGAAACGACGTTGTTTTTTTTTTTTCCAACTAAAATGAACATATTTAATTTGCACCTTGAAGTTCTATCATTTAGCAATCAAGCCCTTATTCATGGAATTTTTTTTTATTTCACCCCTGGATTAATTATAATTAGACCCCCGAATGTCAACGTCATTTACAAAATAATCATTGGTTTCAAGTTTAATCAATTTAGTCCTTAATTAACTCCTCAACTTTTAATTTTTTCAAAATTACCTCTGTAAAAATCAATTAACCCCCTATAGTATTAATGCCTTTTCATTTTGGTCCCTCAAATTTAATTTCTTGCAATTTTGACCTAAATTAACCCAAAATTTAATATTTCTTCAATTAAACCCCTGATTGTATATCGATTCTTTTGATTTTTTGGCCAAATTGTCTTTCGAATTTATAATTTCCTCCATATTAGTCCCTGAACCTCCAATTTATATGGTCTTGACCTAATTTTAAAATTATTATATGTTATTATTACTATTTAAGCATCCAAAAATTAGGCTATGACTATAGGCTTCATTTCTAATTATAGTAGTGAGGCATGATTGTTCTATGAAGTCAAGCTTGGTTTTATCATTGCCTTTTAAGGTATAGTAGATCACCCAATAACTAGGACATCCAATCTCAATTGGTATCATGGCTTTAGTTTTGTATGCGAGGAGAAATGAGTTTCACCCGTAGATGTCTTCTAAGTGGTTCTATAAGCCTATAGGATTTCATTTAGCATCTTTACCCATTCTGACTTGGCTTGTTTTATCCTTTTTTCAATCCTTTAATAAGAATTCTGTTAGTTAATCTAGCTTGATCATTAGTTTGAGGATATAATATTGAGGACAAACGATGATCAATTTGAAGCCTTTGATAATACTCTCTTAACTTATAGTTGTTAAATTGTGTCCTATTATATATAATCAAGAATTTAGAAATTCCAAAATGACATATGATATTCTTCCAAAAGAATTAAAATACTTTATTGGTTGTTATCTCTACTAGGGTGATTTAACCTACTTGGTAAAGTAATCATCAACTACTAGGACAAACCATGTTTTACGCATGGTCTTAAGAAATGGACCTATAATATCCATCCTTATTGTGAAAAGGCCAAAGGGAGGTTTTGGTTATTTATTTTGCAAATGGTTGTTAGGGGATTGAGGCAAACCTTTGATATTGATCATATTTCTTCACTAATTTTATAGCGTCATAGAGTAAAGTTAGCTAATAAAAACCTAATCATGTGCCCTAAGCAGCAAAAGCTCTAGATCTTGTATATAAGCCATATATGCCTTTATGTATTTCTTTCAAGATATAAGTGCTTTCTTCTGAGAATAAGCATTTCAAAAATAAAGTTGAAGCAATCTTTTATACAAGATGTTGTCAATTTTGCAATACCCTAATGCTCACCTAGTTAGATGGATGGCTTCATTTTTGTTTGAAGGTGGCTCTAATGTTAGCATATAGTTTTTAATTAGGATTCTATAATCATTTTCAATATTGATGAGAATGAATATTAGGTTTTTTTTACTGACACTTGGTTTCTCCAGAATTTCTACCCAAATATTGATAGGGAACTTAGCAGTATTTGAACTTGTTAACTTAGATAAAAGATTGGGCCGATAGTTGTTTCCCCTTGGAATATAGGTGTTTGAAATCTTTCTTCTTCAGCTTTGAAATAAAGTAGAACCTCCTAAAGATATAACTGCATGATTGGTTCTCTTATTTCACTCATTCCCTAACATTGACTAACTACCAATTAGGAATCGCTATGTGCTTTAAATGGGTATACGTTCAAGGCCTTTACAAGGCGTAATCTAGCTAAAAAAACTTCATGTTCTACTATATTATTTGTGCTAGGGATTTAAAATAGGCTTTATATTCTTTTTTTTTTTCTTTAGGGTTGGCAAGGATTATCCCAACTCTACTTCCATGGAAGAGTAATCTACATATAATTTCCAAATAGGAAACATCATGGATGGTTTTACTAAAGCCTCTAATCTAGCTGAAGATTTTATCATTGAAAATAAAGGATCAGGTGTATTTATATGTCCTTCAAAACAACATTCCACAATGAAATCTATCAAAGCCTGGCCTTTTATAGTTGGATGAGGTCTGTATTAAGGCTAAATTCTTTCAATTCTATAACCTATTTCACTAGGCATCTAAACAACTTTGGCTTATGAAGGATTTGTCTCAATGATTGATCAATCAATACTATAACTTGATGAGCTTGAAAATATAATTTTAACTTTCTAGAGCTAGAGCTATTTTTTTCATTTTTAGGTATCCTTTTTTAGCATTATAAAGTGTTTCACTAGAATAATACACTAGGAACTATATGCCTTCATCTTCCCTTGCTATAATAGAACTTAATATTGAGTCTGCCACCCCTAGATGAAGGAATATGTCTTTATTTTCTCCTGGTTAAGAAAAAATCTTAGGGGTTAACAAATGAATCTTAAGCTTTTGCAATAACTTTTTAAAAATCTACAGTCTTCTGAAAGAGCCATATTTCTTAAGGTTTTGAAGAACAATATAATATGTTCCCCCATTTGAGCAAAGAACCTATTAAGAGTAGTTAATTTCCCTGTAAGACGTTGCACTTCCTTTATAGTCTATAGGGGTGTCATATTCAGTATGGTTTTAATTTTTTATGGGTTTAGCTCAACTCCCTTAAAGTTTGTTAAAAAACCTAGAAACTTTTCTCCTTTAGTGGCAAAAACATATTTGAAAAGGTTAAGTTTCATTTAGAGTTGAAGAAATACAGAGAAAACTTCTTCAAGGTCCAGAGGTGTTATTTAAAAGTCATTTTTTACTACCATATCATCATTATATCCCTTCATAATTCTCCCTATTTGATTCTTGAATATCCAATTAACTATTAGTTGATAAGTTTCCCTTTCATTCTTCAATCCAAATGACATTACTTTGTAACAATAAGTCCCTGTTTCTGTTATAAGAAGAAATTTATTGCAAAAAAAGGACACAAAATCATAACTCATTACTAAAAGCAAGGAGTTAATATTCCACATCGCTAAAAAGAGAAGCAAGAGAAATAGTTTTTTATCATAACTGAACAACACAGCCCAATTATAAGGTACAATATCCTACAAGATATGATATATGTAATATTTGAATCATGGGATAGCTTATCTCACAACCCTTTGCTTATAATTTCTTATAATTAATCAAGGATAAGGTGGTTGATGGTTTAACTATATAGTTCATCCAATTTTAACCTATTATGGGTTCTATCATAACTGAACCATCATGGTGATTGGGTTTATAGGTGTCTTGGCTGCTTAGATCATAAGGGCAGGCTTTTATTAGCCTTTTATACTCCAAGATTTCAAAGACCTAGGAAAGATGTAACAACCCTAACATTTGTATTCAAAACAAAGAGCAAGGACATAATAATTTAAATAAGATTAAGGAATTTCTTTTTTTGTAATCAATAAAAATATTGGCAAACCTCCTTTTATATTTTTAGGTACCAAATTGACTTTTCATTTACAATCCTTAATTATTAAATTTCTTACCCATCTTATCATCCAAGACTTCTTCCTCTCATTACCTCACAACTTTTCAGTAATCAAATTCACAATTGTTTTAACAATTCAATATCCCACATTTATATGAATGCAATCCAAAGAATTATTCTACAAATTATAATTGAAGTACATTACATAATTCAAAGATTTACAAATAAGAACCATTAACAAAATTATAATTGAAATAAATACATAATTAAAGAAGAAATTTATAATTAAGATTATACTCCACAAAAAGGCTTTCGATAAATTATTGACACATTATATTACATAACAAAATTATAAATTAATTCATTACAAAAGATACCCAACAAAATATAAGAAAAATAATCTATTGTTTTGTCTAATAAGGGGATGTACATGAAAATTGATTAAATATAATAATTTGATTAGACAGATAAAAAAAAGATATCCGTAAAATTCTTTCTACTTTCTTTCTTTCTGAAAATTTAGTCAAAAGATCATTAAATTAACTTACTCATCTAGTATTATATATATATATATATATATCAATTAAATTTCAGAAAAATCTATGAGTTTTCTTCTCTTTTCTTTTTTTTAACAACAACCAAAAATATAATTATTCCTATCGCCTACTTTTTTTCTTTCACTAATAGATGATTAATTTTTCACCAGTCCATTCAACAAGCACTATTGTCATCAATTCAAAAAACTATCTATTTAGAAAGGATTACTGACTCGACTAAGGAGAAACATTTCACTAGAGAAAATAAAAAAGCTAAGGTTCACAATATCAAATGTGGCTATAGAAATGAGAAAAAGAGCTACCAAAACAAAGACATCTAGAGATCACTCGTCTTAAAGATGAAGCTACAATGTTATTAGGCCAAATTGGTTTATGTGTGACCTTAACTAACTATTTTAAAGGTACCCTTGTCGAAGAATTCATATAAGAGGGACGGTTAGAAGATTCCAGAAATTCCAATTGATGATTGCTAAGTGTTTAGCCTTTTTATGTGTTACCTTGCTAGAATAAGATCTTTGTTGCTTTTTAGGATTTCAATGAAATAATGAGTTTTGTTCTTTAATTGTGTCTTTTGTTTTCATTTACAATCAAAACATCCTAAAGGGGATTCTTTTTAAGAACTCACAAATACACTTTTGAAGTCTCGCATGATCTCATAGACTCAATTCATCTCTTTTACAAAAATTTGTTTCCCCATTGCAATTTTGAAAATTGAACTTGCATTTAATTTGAAGTTTATTTAAAACGATATTTCTGATAATCTACTTGTAGAATAACACATGAATCAAGCAATTTCTTTGTGAAGGTGACTAAACTCTAAACCAAAACGCACGAATAAAAAATAAATTGTCATCCTCACATCATGACTCTTGAACCATGCTGTTTTAAACGTATGAATAATGGTATGTAGTAAACTAATTGCTTATAGACTCATAAAATACATCTATTTGTAATGATCAAACCATCATATTGGATGAGACCAAAGTTTATTAATTGATTAATACTTAAAAGTATATTTTTATCAAGGTTTTATATAATCATTTTGTATTTAAAGTATCAATAACTCCTTAACTAAAACATGTTTTATAATAACATATCTAATAATATAAGATACCTTTCATTTATAGTAAATGTTCATTTTAAATGCAGGCTTATCACATAAATGAAAGGATTGATTAATGAATTTAAGAATTGAAATTGAAAGGACAAAGAGATGGCCAAACTTAGAAAAAAGATGTTGGTGCAGTCCAAACCGGAATACTGTTTGGTAATTGTGTCATATCTGGAGTTGTAGATCTCGGATTTAAGTATACTTTAAATGGATGGAAAGATAAGACATAGGCCTGCAACTTTTATATGAGCCCAAGATTTAAAAAGGTCATTTTCAAGTCCAAATTGTAGCAATAACAAAGAAGTCTGAATCTGTCCTACAGCCCGCACACTGTTCAGTGTTTGGCCCATATCTAGAGTTCTAGAAGTCCAAATGACTCTATTTTTTTTTTTTTGGAAACCTAAGATAATTTCCTACAACTTTTATGTTTTCAAGTGGTTCTA
>NW_011500510.1:79458-80805 GCF_000495115.2 Populus euphratica
TACTACTACTACTACTACTACTATTATTATTATTATTATTATTATTGTTGTTGTTGTTGTTGTTGTTGTTGTATTATTATTATTATTGTCATCTATAATTTAGATAATTAACCTCCCTGTGGTTCAACCTCATTCTTGTCGGGTTATTTATTACTTCGACACTCATGTGCTTGGGAGAAGATATCAATCTTTTAGCTGTGTCATTGATCTTAACTGCTTGCATTTGAAATGAGGAAAGATCATTTTTGTTATTCAACTCACACTCTAAAAAGTATATCCCTTATGGTTCCTTTTTTTAGCCTGAATACCTTTTTTCCATAAAAAAAACCCTGACTAGGATCACACTCCACACTAGGGGTAAGTGAAAATTTCCATGAGTAAAGTTGAAAAACCATGAGAAAGCTGAAAAGGAAAAGGAGCCGAAGAAACTCAATGATTAAGGGGCTTATCCAAATCACAAGAAAGAGTGATAACCAAGATAAAATGATTATGCCCTAGAAAAACAATGCAAAAAGGGCAAAAAAAAAAAGGAACGACACAAAGAGTCAAACTGCTAATAGTGATCCATAGTATTTGAAACCTTGAAACACTCTTTAAGCCTTATAATCTTTTCTTTCATAACCAAAAATCTCAGCCTCCATTACGTGCCTATAAAAATCCTTTCTAATCAAACAAGTAAGCAACCTAGATTAATAAGTAATGTTCTCAAAATATAAAAAAATACTTCTTTATTAGAGTCAAGACATTGAGAACGAAGCTATTGATTATTATTCAAGCTGATAAAATAGATGTTTAAAGAGAGACAAGTGTGTCTCAAACAAAACCTTGAGCTTTTTCTCTAGCCTTTCATTTTGGAAATCCATAAGAAACAAAAGGTCACCAAAGAGAGACAAGTGTTTCTCAAACAAAACCTTGAGTTTTTTCTCTAGCCTTTCACTTTGGAAATCCATAAGAAACAAAAGGTCACCTCATGATGTACTTTCACCAAATATTATATCACCAATACAAGAAAAAATCATCTCTTTTCTAAAAAATAATTAAGGAGTTGCATGATTTTTAAAGCAAATTGTTTTAAATTCATATTGAAATTTTTTTTTTTTTCAAAAGGCAAGATCAAGATTTCAAAATTAAAAAAATTCAAAAGGCAAGATCAAGATTTCAAAATTCCATTTGAAAATGAGAGAAATGAGAGAATGATCACTTAAAACCATTATTTGTTTGAGTCGCTAACAAAGCACACCTAAGAGCAACGACTAGTACAAGGGAGCAACATTATGTTTAGAAGGAAAAATCAATTCTTTCTAGAAAAAGAGATGAACATTTCCTACAACAAGACAAGGGGGCATC
>NW_011500510.1:80815-95123 GCF_000495115.2 Populus euphratica
AACGTTAAGGTCAAATTTTTTTTAGGCCGGAGATTAATGAATAATCCACTCAAATTATTTGAAGAGATGAAAAATCTCTTGCAAGCAAGTGGGTCACGATGGGCATCATAAAAGCTAAGTTGTGTAAACGAATCTGGGAAGAGACATTTATTGACGAACTTGAGTAGGCTAGAAGCTAAACGATGAAGATGACCCAAATCAGAGATAGCAAGTTGTCATCAATCAATCAAGCAAACAAAAAGATTAAGAAGAAAAGGGGGTCTATATTTCAAATCAGGTAAAAATGCATGCATGTCATCTAAACTTTAAGACATTGGACAACAAATTTTGCAAACTTTGCAAGAGAAATCTATGACAAGATCCATCAAATAGAAGGCCACCTTGAAATGGACAAGTTTGAAATTGCTTTTGGAAAATTTTTACATTTGAGAAATTTTAATGTGGGCAGGCCGCCCATGAGAATTGCACCATAAAAAAAATCTTTATATTTTTCCACCACCTTTTCTCAATCATCTAAGGTAGTGTGTTTCCTAACCCTAACTCCTTTCAAGCACGCCTTTGAGTCGTCGCTTCTTTTTTAGTACGCCTTCAAGCCGTCAACGATTTAAGGTAGTGCATTTCTTAACCCTACCTCTTTTTGAGCGAGCCCTCGACCATTATTTTGAGTGCACCTTCAAGCCCTTACCTTCTTTTGAGTGCGCCTTCCAGTCCTAGATCATCCTATTGAGTGCACCTTTGAGCTCACCCCTTCCTTTATTTTTCCTAGGTAGTCACCCATTACAATGTGACCACTTCTAAAAAAAAGAAACTCTCTCTATATTTTCACCATTGGGCAGGTCGCCTGGAACAATAAGATCATTTATGAGTGTCCTTGCATTTTATCATTAGGTAGGTCACTTGGAAAAATAAGAACACTTATAAAATCCTTCGTGTTGCTTCTTTCTATTAGGCAGGTAGCTTGGAACAATTAGACCACTCGCGAAACCCTTTTCGAGTTTTATTCTTCATTAGGCAGGTTGCTTGGAAAAATGAGACCACTCGCGAAATTCTTCGCATTTCTTCTTCCTATCAAGTAGGTCACCTAGAACAATTAGACCACTCATAAAAACCTTTTCACATTTTATTCTTTATCGGGAGGTCGCCTGAAACAATTAGACCATTTAAAAAACAAAAAAAAAAAACAGAGAGCTAAGAGTTTTACACTTATTTTTATTTACAAAACTCACTATACAAAGTCAAAAGAAAATGAATTTTTCAATGCCTTTACACCGTAAGCATTGTAAAGAGAAGGCAACTATCATAACCTAATTTTGGATAACATAAAATTTATTGTAAAGAGAAGGCAACTGTCATAACCTAATTTTGGATAACATAAAATTCAAAAAAAGGAAATGAATGAAAAATTAAGGTTTGGATCAAGACAACACAAACAGGAAGCTCTTATGGGTTTAATCATGTTTGATTTATGATTTTGGAAGTTAATTTTTAAAGAAATTGAAAGAATTAACTGGTATAAAGTTTCATTTAAATTTTGATTAGGTTTAATTAATGATATTAGGAGTTTGATTGAAGAATGGATAAGTTTATAAATTTAATTAAGTTTTGAATTAGTTTAATTAATAAAATTAGGGCATAATCGAATCAATTTTAAATCTCTGTGTTAGTTAAGGATAGAATTACAAGTGATTGAGGTCTAGGGACCATCTTTTAAAAGGCATCAAAATTTTATCCAAGTGCTCAATTAAAATGTTGAAACTTGGAGGACAAAATTGAGAAATGGTCATTTCCAGTCCAAAATGTATCGTTTCAAGCATGCGTTGTTTCTCTTCTTCCTCCTCAAACGCTGAAAGCCCGCCTACAAAGAAGGAATAGAAATTGTGAAACACTAGCATCCCAGTCCAACCAGAACTCAATTTGTAAAGCTTATCTTTGTGAAGATTACAACCTCGAGGAGATAAAGATAAATTTTTCATGCCCTTATGCTTATAGAATAGAGTCCAATAAAGGCGGGACTGTTCATACCTTAATCCGACTAAAACACAATGTCCTTATGCCTTATTATGATCTTAGGAAGATAAGCAGCATGACAACCTATAAAAGGTAGGGGATCACAAGAACAAAGAGGGGAAGAGAGTAGAGAGAAAAAAAAACAGAGAAGAACTAATTAATAAAACAAACACAAACAGAAAGGGGAGACCGAATATAAAAGAAAGAAGAGAAGTCAAAAGAAGGAGGAAAAAGAGAGAATTCTCCAGGAATGCTCGACTATTATTATCGCCTTTGTCTTCATCATCACTAGATAAAGTATTCCTTTTCTCTTTGTTTCTGCTTATTTCATTAAAAAAAAAGGGGTGAAGGTAATTTAATTACCTTCTTCCTGTTTCTGCTTATTTCATTAAAAAAAAAAAAAGGGTGAAGGTAATTTAATTACCTTCTTCCTACGCAACCCACGCATGGTTTGAATCACACGTGCCTGCTGCCCAGCCGGGTCACTAGCTTGGGCCAGTGACCGGGTTGGGTCAGCTGAATCCAACCAGCCTATACAAACTAAGCTAGTCTTAACCCTAAAAAAAAGGAGTGGGTTGGTTTTGGGTTTTAGGCCCAGCCGGCCCAAAGTATGTTTGTTAAGTGTGTGTTTGGCAAAACACACCCTTATACCTTAACCATAATTTGTATGCCTATTTTAATTTGATATTTGGCCAAAAGAACCCCTTTTTGATATCAGAAAATTCCAAAAATATTTAGGAATATTTTTTTATTTATTTTTTTCTTTGTGCTTTGTATTTTTTTAGTTATGTGCTCAATCGTGACCTATTATTATTAAATGCAAATATGTTATGCAATATTGTTTTATATTTATTATTTGCATATGATAATGGTTAATAAAAAGGATAAATAAGAAAAATGGTTTAAATTCTTTTTTTTTTGCAAAAATATTCATTGACTCTAGAGTCAAGAGTATTGCATTTTTTTTGCAAAAATATTCACTGACTCTAGAGTCAAGAGTATTGCATTTTTTTGGATTTTCACAATATTTACCAACACCAAAGTTGAAAATATTTTGGATTTGCACAATATTTACCAACGCCAAAGTTGGAAATATTGGTAGGAATTATTGAATGACACCTAAGTCAACAATATGGAATGAAGGATAAAAAAGGAAAAATAAATAAAATTCTTAACAATTTTAAACAAAACCAGTAATGCAGCTTCCTCAGGTATTTAGGGAGTGATAGCATCTTCCAACAAATTCTTAGCAATTTTAGACAAAATCAGTACTACAGCCTACCTCGGGTAGGACGTTTAAACAGTGATAGTATCTTCCCTTTTGCGTAACCAGTCCTATACTATAGAATCTCTGTTGACGAGTTAGGGTTCCTCGTGACCATAATACTGGTTGGCAACTCTTTTTCCCCTAAAAGAATAAGATGTTAGATATCTATTTTTTTCTATATCGAGATATTCTTTAATAGGTCACCGCGATGTTCGAGTGTGACAAGACACTCAATAAATAAAATCCATCCAATTATTCTTCATTTGCCTAAATAAAAATTAAAGAGGAACATGAAAATTTTCTTCTTTCTTTTCTAAATTTCCTTTATATTCTTCCAATTTTCACATTGTAACATAATTCATTTCTTGATTCAAATCAATATACATATATATTTTGTAAATTTATTTATTTATTTACCGTAATTTAAATCAAAGAAAAACATAAAAAAATTTGTGATCTATTCACTCTTTAATAGTAATATCATCTCTTTCCTACACAATCTCATCATCTTATCAAAATTCTTAAATTATTATTTTTTTATTATTATTATTTCAAAAAATCCCTTCCTCAAGAACACCTAAAATTTTACTTCAATTACCATAATTTCTTTTTTTCTCTATTCACTTTGATAATCTTAACACAATTTCACAATCAATTGTAATTTTTTATAAAATTTATCATGAACCCTAATTTCTTATTTCACAAAGTTCAATCAATTAAAAGTGTGAGGATACATTACCAAACAATAGCCAAAGTTTTAACACTTTTAAATTGAAAAATTTTCCTAGCTTGAATTTGTTTTTCCTCTCATGGCTGAATGCTTCCTTCTTTTTGAAAAGGCAAGTTTGTTCCTTCTTTTTTTTTTCCTTATAGCACACACTTACTTGCACTTCTTACTTTCCGTGTCCCTCAATTGTTTCTTCCCGCATGCACACACTTACACACATATAATTACTAAACTTTTTAAAAATACCTTTTATATCTCTCAATAGTAAATTTAATGATTTTTTGGTAAAATTTCTTGAATCCTGATGCCTTTTTTTTATCAAATCTTACTGGGTTATTTTGAATTTCACTAAGTTATTCATTGGTATTTTTAGGTTCATAAAATTCACGTCTATAAAAATTTTATTCACATTTTCGTGTTTATTTATTTATTTATATTTATTTTTTATATATTTTAACACCAAAACAAAACATTTCAAATCCAGATTCTCAAATATATCATCATTCTTATAATTTACTTTATCAATTCCTTTATTTTTTGTAATCTTGATTTTATTATTTACAAAAGAAGTGTGATTAGTGTCAAATATTTGCTCTAGTGTCAAGGAAGTCCTCAGCTTAGATGACAACAATCACTCCTCCTTGGCCCTTCTGCCAATAAGGAATGGATATTTTAGGACCCTTCCCAAAAGCAATAGGGAAAAAACAGTTCATTGTAGTGGTCGTGGATTATTTCACTAAGTATGTAGAAGTTGAAGCATTGACAGACATCATGGCAAACAAAGTGATATCTTTTTTATGGAAAAACATGATTTGCCAATTTAAAGTACCGAGGATATTAATCATCGATAATAGAACCCAGTTCGATAATCAAAAGATAAGGGAACAGTGTTAAGAGTTGCGAATTAGCCACAAGTTCTCTTCAATATCACACCCCTAGACAAATGGGCAAACTAAACTTACCAACTAGGTCCTACTTAATGGTCTGAAGAAAAAGATAAAAGAGGCCAATTTAGAATGGGCAGAGCTCTTGAATGAAATCCTTTGAGTATACAAAACATTGAAGAACTCAACAAGGGAAACCCTTTTTCTCTTCACATATGGGATTGAAGCTATAATTCCAGCAAAGATTGGATGTTTTAGCACCAGAGTACTATACTTCTCTCCTTAAAATAATGAGTAAGGGCTCAGAGTCAATTTGGACTTACTAGAAAAGTCTAGACTCGCAGTTGCTATAAAGAATGAGGCTTACAGATGTAAGGCCACTCAATCCCACAATGCTAGAGTTAAATACAGAACCTTCAAACAAGAGGATTTAGTATTAACAAAGCTAGAGCTAGAAGCCACTACAATAAAGAGAGTAAAGGAAAACTAGCTCCAAAATGATCCCACAATGCTAGAGTTAAATACAGAACCTTCAAACAAGAGGATTTAGTATTAACAAAGCTAGAGCTAGAAGCCACTAAAGAGAGTAAAGGAAAACTAGCTCCAAAATGAGATGGTCATTTTAGGATGACATGGGTGATCAAAGCTAACATCTATCATCTGAAAGATCTATAAGGCTTTAACCTTCCTCATGCATGGCACTCAAATCACTTTAAGTTGTATCATTATTGAATACATAAATAAAAAATGCATATTTTTATCACTTGTATTCTTATTTTATTTACGTTCCTTTCTTAATAAATACTTCCTACCATTCCAAATGGGGTTACACACCCCTATGGCATCCGAAGACCACTTCTTAAAGATGGTAAAGAAGTCCAAAATGAGCATCAACCTTTACCGTCATCAATCGGGGTTACAACCCCTATGATGTGTAGGACCCACCTCTCTAAGCAATAGTATGGGATTAATGCTTCACTTTTTAGAGCAGGTTTCAACACCTTGTTCTTTCATTATGTCTTGCCTTTTTAATTGGAAGTAAGAGCACTAGAACGACCTTATCAAATCCATCTTGTCTATCCAAACAGGCTACATGCCCATATTTGTGGTCTGGGAACCATATCTCTCCTGAACAGTATAGGACCAGTCTCTATAACATTCAAGAGTGTTGGGGCGGCCTAATCAGGTTCACCCCGTTTATCTAATCTGGGTTACATATCTTGTGTACAATCTGAGATCTATATCTCTCCTGGATAGCACAAGTATCAGTCTTTATGACATCAAAAAGTGTTGAAACCAGCCTTTCTATAGCAGCACCTCCTACTGGTCTAAATAGGGTTACATACCCCTGTGACATCTATGACCCACTTCTCTAAGACAATAGTGATTATTCAATACTTCCCAGAAAAATATTGGGGATACATCTTAAAGATTCAAACAACAAACTCTCTAAGAACGTCATCCTTGTCAGTAAGGTCATGAAAGGGGGAGTATAAAGGACATCCTGATCAGGATTACAACTCAACTAAGGTTAGTAAAAATCTCTTTAGCTTTAAGTCTCCGTATTTCTCCAAAAATAAACAGACTTGGGGGGCTATTGATGGGTCATGATTTTTGTAAACCATCCCTATTTGAAAGCCAACACATAAAAGTCACAACATAGAATGAGATTATGTCTTTCTCGGTACCCAACTCTAAGTTGGATAGGGGCATGATTGTATTCAACTCCTTGTTAGGCATAAGCACGTCCGCACCCAACCCCATATTGGGCAGGGGCTTGCCCGCGCCCAACTCCATGTTAGGTTAGGGACGTGCCTGCATCCCATTCCATGTTAGGCCGGGGATGTGCCTGCTCCCAACCTCATGTTAGGTAAAGGTGTGCCCGCGTCCGACCCCATTTTGGGTCAGGGATACACTCACATCGAATTTCATGTTGGGCTTGAACGTGTCCGCACCCAACCCCATATTGGGTAAGGGTGCCCAAACCTAACCCTATATTAGGCTAGGGAAGTGTCCACACCCAACCCCGTGTTAAGTAAGGGCATGTCTGCACCAACCCATGTTAGGCTCAAGATGTGAGTTAAATCCAATGTCCTCTAGGTTGAGTACATAATTACACAATTAAAAGTTCATTCCAAGTTAAGCCTCTCATATCCTGAGTCTGGTTTAGTGATTATGATACTTATCATAATCATGTTAAATATGAATAAGTAGTTCATGCTTACCTTAATTATATATGATACAAGCAACAAGAAGGGGGTTAGAAAAAAAAATTATATCAAAAGGACATAAATACATTCTCTCTTCTTTCATGTTACATCTGCATCTTCTTTCCTTATTTTTTTTTTTATCTTTATAAAAGATTATTAATATCTTTATTTTTATACAAATATTACTTGATCTTTGGATAATCCCTCGTCAACACCCCTAACAAACTTTATATAGGCATTTATTTTTCATATCCCTGCGAGAAGATTGGTCAAAGGAGAAGCCATCGTGATTTTAAAGTAAAAGCCATGGAATTCACCCTAAATGATGTATAAAAATAATTCATCCCAAAATATTCCTTTTTATAATTTTTGTAATTTCATCAACCTCAGACCGAGTTAAGCCATATGTAATTCAAAATATTATCCTAATTCGAGTATGCTGGTGTATTTGTTATTTGTAAATAGCAGGATCCCATAATAGTTAATTGCATCTTTAATTTTGTATCTATTTTTAATTAATTAGAAGATACGTTAGCCTAAAGAGGCAATTATGACTCATAATCAGCGTTAATCCCTAAGTTGTATGAATTTATTAAACTGGTCTTTAAAAAGTAAAAACGGACCCATAACATTTGTAAGATGACTTTTATTTGTTTTTTTTTTCAAAATAAATTAAATTGTGAATATAGCATAACCTATTAATTTCTATGGGGAAAAAAAGATATTTTTCATTTAAACGATGGTATTATTTAAAGTGAGAATTGTAAATTGCTAGTAAAAATTGAGGGGGAAAAAAAAAAGCTTCGCTTGCATCTCTCGATTTAATAGAACCACTAGTAGCAAAAAGGGAAATAAGTTTTATTTAATAATAAAAATATTTAATACATTAACTTTTTACATATTTTTTCACTTAAGTTTCGTTAAAGAAAATCTCAAGAATTATAATATCCATTGCATTAAAAGTTTCATTTATCCAAGTGTATTATTAAAAACTCAATATATATATATTTCATAGTCAAATTATAATTATTAAATTACATTCAGGGGTTGACTAAATACAAGGCCCGGTTATAGATTAAAAAAGATCTATTGAATTAACTCAATTAATATTTTTTAAAAAAATAATTAAAATAATATTATTTTAAGATAAAACAAATATTCTAATTAAGTTTTAATTGGATTAAATCAAATCAATTTTGAGCTGGATTTGACACCAAACTTGTGTTAAGCCATCATTAACTAGATACCAAATAAAATCTGAGTTTATTCATGAGCTTATGAGCCAAGATAAGATAATACATGGAATATTTGGTTAATTTTTTAATTTTAGCAATTTAATTCATTTATTTTTAGCAAGATTAGTGGATTATGCTTGATATTAACAAAAAGCCCTATCTTGTATATGTGGAGACTTTTCAATAATTAAATAAGTATAAAAACAATTATAATTTTAAAAAACATCTTAAAATAAATATGTTTTTTGAAGAAAAACTTAATCCCTCCTAAAGGATATCTCTTGCTTTTTTATAGGCCTCGCACTTTTTATTAATGAAAAAAAATTAAAGTATCAATAAAATATTTTTAATTTTTTAATATAAAATATATCTAATTCATCACGATAAAATATTCATAGCATGAAAAAATATGAACCCAGCACTTAATTTAACCTATGATTAAAAGATTTGATGGCTCATCAGATTTATATATAAATATATTTAATACTAAGCTGAATTTAAAAAAAAAACTCATCAAACCCACAAGTTTAGTGATTTACTTAGTTAAGAATTGATGAGTTATTAAAAAATATATTTTTTTTAAGAATAAATAAAAAAAAAAACAATAAATATCCATCTATATTAATGCAACATTGATTTACTAAGTCTTCGGTATCAATGAATTCAATGTACTTGTAATTGTGATCCGTTTTGCAAACCCAAAAGGTTTTGATTTTGATACATTGTATCTGTTAAGGTAGGCTTCGAGGACGGATTTCACTCTGATATACATTTATGGAGACTGATCCCCGTTATATATTGACGCCTAACCTGACAACCTTCTGTTTACGTGTCCTTTGGCCCATAAAATCCGACAACGTTATCATCTCAGTTTTTGTCGGGACGGGGACCATTTACGCGCACGATGCTACGTGGCACGACTCGGGAAACTCCTTTTCTAATTAAATTATAAAGATATTCTCGCGTGCATTTTAATTAAAACCACTTTTTTAAAATGATTTAAGGGTATATCTTTAAATTTCATGGTGATTAGAGAATAATTAATTTTTTTTGGATCTACGTACTAGTTGGATTTTCATTATATTTATTAAATAATAAAGGACAAATCTTAAATTTATTACCCTATTATTATGATAGTCCCGATTATACATCTAAAATATCAATTGTATTATTAAAGAAAATTCTCAATTAAATCATTCTATTATTAATGGAATCGTTAAATATCCGTATGTTCGTCATATTATCTCCAAAAAAAAAATAGAAGGGAATTTAAGGTTTAAGTGTTTTTAGAAAATAAATATTTTTCATAATTATTTTTGTTTTCTCTATTTTCTATTATTAATATTGTATTTCTAACCTATTACTATTCAGTATTAATAGGATTTTTTTATTTTATATATAAAATGTTGTCCTAACCTTTTAACAAATGAGATAAAGATAAAGGAAATTAAATGTTTGAGGAGTTTTCACATAGTTATGGTATTTTTAATCTTTGAATATTTTAACTAGTAATAATTTTTTTTATTTTTTTGTTCTTACAAAACTCAATAATTCATCCCGACCAGTTGTCATGTGTTATTGGAATCTTGGTGCTAAAACCTGTAATGGAGTGATCCATTCATAAAAATATTATTGATTTTTCAACTTAGAGAGTCATAGAGAGTCATGCTTAAAAAATATTATAAATTATTAATGTTTTTAGGGAGAAAGATGGTTTTTTATTAAGGAGTTCCTATCTCATAGGTAATTTAAACTCAAGAATAAATTATTTTCAATCTATAAAAATTGATGCAAGAGCTTTTTTGAAAAATAAATATTTTATTCAATTATTTAATTTCTTCTTTCTCAAACTAGAATTTTTTTATATATATTTTTGTTTTCTATTTAATATTTGTTCAAATCAATTTATATATATTTTAACTAATTCTATATTTTGTAAGTGTAATGAACAGATAAGATATCACAAAAATGACAAGCATATACAAAAAAGATTAAACCCGAATATTAAAAAAAATAAAATAAGCTCATTTTCCGGCATAATCTCAAGTACAAAATTTCATTATTATTACTATTTTTTCTAATTTTTTTAATAAAAGTTGTAATATTTGATGAATTATTATATTGAGAAATAAAAAGTATTTAATGGTATAATCAACACGGAAAATAATTTGAATGTATAATTAAAATTATCTCAATGGTTTGGTGGTCAAGTTTGCCTAATAATAACAAAAGAATTTCCTAACACCGAAAAAATATTATTTAATAAGGAAAAAAAAAATTCTTAAATTCCAAGACAACCCCTCAGAAACTCCCTTCAGCGAATGACCTGCCGCTTCTCTTTCTTTTCACTTCCTATATAAACACCTCTAACCCTAATCTTACATTTTCACCACCACCTTTCTATAGAGAGCGAGCCGCTAGCTAGCTGCTCTGCAGGCGCTGTTCTTCTTGAGAATCCACTCTAAGAAGGATTTGCGGTATCATCTGCAGATATATATACATATATACACTCGAAAACCATAAATAAAATGGCTCGCTCTCTCCCAAACGCTAAGCTTCTTGTAGCTTCTCTTGCTGATGGTCTTTCCCTCTCTGTTTTACGGTCAGTTCTCATGTAGTTATAAACTTAATTCGCTTTGTTTTTGTTTCCATAAAGGGGATTAGATTTCGAAGATTCAGTTAATTCGATGAACATCTATCTGATCGCTATTTTAAAAAAGGGACTGAGATTTGAATGGCTAAATGTCTCTTTCTGTGTACAGGAGAGGTTACGCGGCTGCTGCACCAATCAGTGCTGCTGTAACAGCGAGCTTTGGTAGGGGAGGGTCAAGGACTCGTGCTACGAGAGGGAAAATGGAAGATGGGGCGGTGACCAAAGAAGGTTCCGAGGCCTACTCAGCATGGGCTCCTGATCCAGTTACTGGGTATTACAGGCCTGCTAATTATGTGCCGGAGATTGATCCAGCTGAACTCAGGGAAATGGTGTTGAGCCGTAGGGTTAGGCCACAGTAGAGGTTGCAGGATATGGTTCTGTTACTAGATGGTGGTGGCTATGGGTTTGGTCGCCTCACGCTTTTAGTTATTTGATCACAGACATCAATAATGAATGCTAGTGTGGCTTTGTTTGATCTGGAGGCAGCGTGGTTTTCTTTAAAAGGTTATTTTTGAAAGAATTTGAATATATTTTTTATTTTTTATTTTCTTAAATTAATATTTTTGGTATTTTAAATTATTTCGATAATATTAAAAAATTATTTTTAAAAAATAAAAAAAGTAAATTATTTCGATAATATCAAAAATTAATTTTTAAAAAATAAAAAAATATTTTTAGCTTAAAAAAATTAAGAATTTTCAATCATTTAAGAGATTCTTCATCAATATATTAATAATTTTGTTTTAAATTACATAATTTATATGAAATAACATTAAACAATTATAATAAAATTCCACTTAAAAATAAAATTGATTAAAAAAATAGCTTAGGGTGTAAAATTGTGGGTGTGGGTTAAGATTTACCCAAAATATGATTAGTTACTTAAAGTAAATTGATTCTTGCTACCATAGAACATCATTTAAAATTTGATCCAACAACGAAGATATCAAGTAACAAGTTAATCAAATTGGATTCATTGAGACTCTAATGGGATGGGAATGGGGCAATTATAAATATATTTCATAGCATTTATTTAATTCAGTGTCTGTAGTTGTTGAACATTAAAGTTTTCTTGAAGGAAAAGCATCCCTTACAATTAACATAGAGGTTGGAAGAATGTTGGTCATAATTAATATAGAGGTCGGAAGAATGTTAGTCGATTATATTTTAAATTTCAATATAAGTTGTTTTTTTTATATATTTGAAGAAAGGATGATCAACATTTATGTTAATATTTTTTTTTTTTTTAGAGTTTAAGAAATTGGTGATTAGTTATAGAAAACTTAACATTTATAAAATAATTTTTTTATAAGATTTAAGAACCCTTATCTCTTAAATTATTAAGAACATGAATGGTTGTTTTTAATTATGTATAATAAATGCTTTGTAAAATAATATTATAATTAAATAATAGAAAAGGTGTGTTTCCAAAGGTATATTACTATATGTAGCTTCTGAATTTTATCACGTTACTTTAATAAAAAAAAATAGATTATTTTTTATCATGTTACTTTAATAAAAAAATATATTATTTTTTTTAGATAAATATTTGTTACACAATATTAATAAAAAATAAATATATGTTATATGATATTAAAAAAAATAAATATTTTTTACACAAAATTAATATTAGTAAAAATATAAAAGATACTTTAGAACCTTTATTGCATTTAGGGATGTAAAAAGATTATCATTATTAATTTTTAATAGTTTATATTAAAAGATAAAAAAAAAAAAAATCATTATAACCCAATATAGTGGAATTATAAACAAATCATTATAACCCAATATAGTGGAATTATTCCAAACTCATGGGTGACAGGCCAAGCACCTTATCGGACTTATAAACATTTAGGCGTTGAATTGAATTCAATATTATTAAATTCAGTTTTTTTTCAGACCCATATATATTTAAATTCACGTAATTAAATTTTAAAATGTTAAGTTTAAAAAAAACTAAATTCATGTTATTTGTGCTTTGCATTCTGCCAAACCTAGATACATGGAGTTATTATCCTGCATTAGGCACATTTAATCATGGACTTCTAAGAAAATATATTAAAAATACATTGATGAATCACTAGTTTTTCCTTTATTTATTTCACTCTCGTAATAAGCAAGCACTTGTTTGATTTTTCATGTTATGCTGTGTGATGAAGCTTCTTTTTCTCGATGCAAAACAGAGTGCAAGTGCTGTTAACAATTTTTTTTACTATCAAGAAAAATTTTCACTGAAGATTGAACAATATAAATGTATGTTTAATAAAATAAATTAAAAAATATACATGTGAAATATATGATAATAAATATGTTGATCCCACTCATAGTTAAAAAAAATATTGAATAATTGTTGCAGTTTGAAATTATATCCCTAAAGTTTTCATTGATTTTAATCAATAAAATTAAATTTTATTCTATTAAATCAAATATTAATTCAGCATCAAAATTTACTTTAAAACTTTGAGAGCTCCATATAAAATCAACCGGAACAAACACACTAAAATAAATCCCAAATCAATTTAATGTAAAAGAATTAAATTAAAAATATAAAAATTCAAATAACAAAAAAAAGAAAAAAATCATTGTGCGTAATTGTTGTAACCCACCATCGATCATGTCTATATCATATGTTATATTTTTATTATTTTTTAATATTTTTTTTATTAGTTTGTGCAACATTTCATAATTTTTCAAGCATTAATTTTACAATATCAAGCTATAATTATTAAATGGAAAGTAATAAAACTCAATAAAAAATTGAGAATAAAAAAAAAGCATCCAAAAAAAAAAGTTTGAGGTGGGGGTGGTAGGCATCAATCAATAGATGCTAGGTTAACTATAATTGTTAGATGTAAAGCAAAATGAGTTTGAGGTGGGGGTGGTTGGAACTATAATTGTTAGATGTAAAGCAAAATGACTTAATAAAAAAAATAAATGAAAAACAAATTAAGATGGTTCATTGTTCATATTCATTTTCATCTCAGATATTTTAATGTTTTTGTTGACAAAGATTTATTTTTATAGTAGTAACTTGAAAAAAAAATAGTAAATCTGAATAATGTATTGATGAGCTTGACATATACAATTATGTTACAGGATTCTTAATGCCCCCAGTCCATGATGTTCATTCCCATAAACCCTAAATAATTGGTAACATCTTGGAAGGTCACAGAGTCATAGTTTTTAAATCCGGCCTGGTGGCCGGCCCGGTTCAAGGCCCGGGTTCCGGATTTTGACCGGGTTATCGGGTTTTGACCGGGTCGGCCGGGTCAATTTTTATTTAAAAAAAATTCAAAACGACGTCGTTTTAGTAAAAAAAAAAAAA
>NW_011500510.1:95481-134865 GCF_000495115.2 Populus euphratica
ATGCAAGATTATACATATTAAAAATATTATCTAAAAATAAATATTTATTTATTAAAAAACATAGTTTATCTATACAAAAGATAAAAACAAAACCATAGATGAATTAAAAAAACATTTCTAAAAATTAAACGCATAACTAAAAATTTAATATTATTTAAAAAAACAAAAAGAAAAAAAGAAAAGAAAAAAGGATTAGACATTGCTATGCTTGGGAAGCTAGGTCAGTCCATCTTTCCTTTTAAAAAAAAAAAAAATTAACGTGTCGTCTGTTTTACCTAAATTTCAGCCGCTATGATGGCAGGAAAATCAAGGCCTATGCTCTTTTGATCCAAAAACCTATTTTTGACCAAAAATATCTATTAAACACCTTAGAAACCATGACAAACCTATTCATGGTCTCAAAAAACTGCTCCAAAAACCAACTTAACCTGAAACCAATAATCAACTCGAGTTCAAATATATTTTTTTCATGTACTTTTAGATACAAAAACACCTAATATAAACTCCCTTCATCAAATGGAATAATTTGATACAAAAATCTCTTATTTTGGTGGCTTAAATTGATATCAACAATAAATTTATTTCTCTATCGCTAGAATTCAGCAACTCTTCTTTCTCTTCTCTCTCAACTAAGGACTAAAAAATAACAAAAATAAGTCTCTATATTAAAATGGAATTGGAACAATTTTGAGGGACCAAAATTATATAATTTAGGTGATTATTTAAGTTGGAGGATCAAAGTATATTTTTTTTAGAATTATGGTACACCAATCTATGTTTGCAGTGTTTTTCATTTTAGCCTTCCTTTTTTAATTCATCATTTTATAAGAATTTAAAATTAATTGCTACTTAAATAAGATTAAATTATTTAAAAAAAATTAAAAAATCAAATTAAAAAAAATACATAAGGATAAAAGCACAATGAAAATCCTATGTGTTTTAGAGTATACTATAACTAGCCCTGTTTCCCTGCACTCAATTGCACAAAGGATTAAAAGTTATTTTGTTAATGTAAAAAAACAAATTATAAGCAATGTTGATTCATTTTTTAGCTTGAGGGAGATAAAAGTTGACTGTGTATTTAATCAAACAAATTGATTGAGTTGATAAAAAAATTGCTTAGAAAATTAAAAATAAGATAAAATATATAAATTACTAATAACTGCACAAAAAAAACTTAATAATTTGATAAATAAGATATATACAAAATGATATTTTTAATATATTTTAGAGTTATTTATTTTCATAAAAATTAATTATAAATAAATAAAATGCATAATGATTCTAATATATAGAAGTCATGCATCTGAGTTTAGGTTACCTAGCATGTCTTATCTAATTAAAGAAAAAGCAACGCACACGTGTGGGTTTCTTGTGCCTGGTTTTTTTTGCTTTGGCAAAAGGAGCGAATGACATTTTTTTTCAAAGAAAAAGAAAAAAAATAAAAGAAAAAAGGATTAGACATTGCTATGCTTGGGAAGCTAGGTCAGTCCATCTTTTTTTAAAAAAAAATTGACGTGTCGTCTATTCTACCTAAATTTCAGCCACTATGATGGCCGGAAAATCAAGACCTATACTCTTTTGACCCAAAAACCTATTTTTGACCAAAAATGTCTATTAAATACCTTAGAAACCATGACAAACCTATTCATGGTTTCAAAAAACTGCTTCAAAAACCAACTTAACCTGAAACCAATAATCAACTCGAGTTCAAATATTTTTTTTTCATGTACTTTTAGATACAAAAACACCTAATATAAACTCTCTTTATCAAATGGAATAATTTGGTACAAAAATCTCTTATTTTGGTGGCTTAAATTGATATCAACAATAAATTTATTTCTCTATCGCTAGAATTCAGCAACTCTTCTTTCTCTTCTCTCTCAACTAAGGACTAAAAAATAACAAAAATAAGTCTCTATATTAAAATGGAATTGGAACAATTTTGAGGGACCAAAATTATATAATTTAGGTGATTATTTAAGTTGGAGGATCAAAGTATATTTTTTTTAGAATTATGGTACACCATCTATGTTTGCAGTGTTTTTTATTTTAGCCTCCCTTTTTTAATCCATCATTTTATAAGAATTTAAAATTAATTACTTTTTAAATAAGATTAAATTATCTAAAAAAAAATTAAAAAAAAATACATAAGGATAAAAGCACAATGAAAATCCTATGTGTTTTAGAGTATACTATAACTAGCCCTGTTTCCCTGCACTCAATTGCACAAAGGATTAAAAGTTATTTTGTTAATGTAAAAAAACAAATTATAAGCAATGTTGATTCATTTTTTAGCTTGAGGGAGATAAAAGTTGACTGTGTATTTAATCAAACAAATTGATTGAGTTGATAAAAAAATTGCTTAGAAAATTAAAAATAAGATAAAATATATAAATTACTAATAACTGCACAAAAAAAACTTAATAATTTGATAAATAAGATATATACAAAATGATATTTTTAATATATTTTAGAGTTATTTATTTTCATAAAAATTAATTATAAATAAATAAAATGCATAATGATTCTAATATATAGAAGTCATGCATCTGAGTTTAGGTTACCTAGCGTGTCTTATCTAATTAAAGAAAAGGCAACGCACACGTGTGGGTTTCTTTCTTGTGCCTGGTTTTTTTTGCTTTGACAAAAGGAGCGAATGACATTTTTTTTCAAAAAAAAAAAAGCAAATTATATGTTGTCTTCCTACCTAGCTTTTGATCACTAGAGAGGTAGCTTGAAAATACAATTGGGGGGTTTAAAAATTCATTTTTTAATTTATTTTTAATTAAAAACATATAATAAATATTCTTATCATGTAAATAAATTAATTTTTCATCTTAAAACACTTCTAAATCAATTAAAAAAACCCAAAATTAAATGGTAAAAAAAATCTTTTTCAACCATGATCTTTTTTTTTTTTGTAAAATGAAGACCTCAAAACACCTTAATAAATTTCTTTTTGTTGAATAAAACTTGTTTGACATCATGATCATTATTTTTTTTTATCATTATAATATGATCAAACAACAACTTTTTTTTTTTTTTTGTAGTTTTCTAGTGAGTTTCACTCTTCTCTCTTAAATCATTTAGTGACTAAAAAATAAATAAAATAAACTTTTAATATAAAATTAAAATTCCAAAAACTAAAAGGAATGAATTGGAGTACAAAGGAAAATATGGGGTCGGAAAGTACTTTTTACTGACTTTGAGATTAGGAGTGTGCTTTTTCTATAATTTACATTATGACCCTTTTTTTTAATTTGATATTTCAACTACAATATAAAACTTTATCTCGTGAGATTAAATAACAAAATGATTAAATTGAAAAAAAATGTTCACTAGCTTTTAGCTTGCCCACTCATTTTCTCCATGTTTTGCATTATGGTCCTCTCTATTTTGATCTTTCAATTATAATTTGTAAATTCTCAAATCTTTTATACATAAACCTTCTTCAAATTTTATATTAGGGAAATAAGTTTTTTTCAAAGTGAGAAATATACTATCGTAACATTATTTATGTCAAAATCATTGAAGGTAAAAAAAGGAAAATGATGGATCTCAAGTTTGATCTTGATGAGGTTTGTATAAAATCTCACAAAGATTAAATTCTCCCTAAAGATGATGAATAGGTTGAAAGGTTGATAGTGCTGGATTTGGATAACATAGCACCTGTAAAACAAGTCTCATATTAGTTTTAGGGCACCCTTTAATGTTTCAGTTAACACTAGGTATAAAGAAAATAAATCTTAGAAGGCTATGTTGTGTGTGCTATAGAACTTAAAGAAAAAACATGGCTCTATCTCAAGGAAAATTATAAAGGAGATGGTTGCTTTGAAGAATATGAAAATGGCTTATCTTAGGTAACTTTAAGTGACTAATTATCACTACAAGTAAGTGTCTCTCTGTCCAAAAATATATGTGACAGGCACATTGACCATTATACTTCTTTTGTGGACACATTTATATGAGTTTCAGGCTATATAAACAACCTTGAATCAAGTTTTGAATTTTATAAGCTATGTATTCTTAATGATGTTAATAGAACTAATCTCCAAGGAACACATGATCAAGAGATGTGTCTTCATTTAATGCATATATATTTTATCTGCATGGCTGGTGGTAACTAGATCAAATTTGATCTAAGGGTCATACACCCAACAATAATACTTAGGTTTGAGGTGTGTTTGCTCATCTGAAGATTAGTATAAATGTGATACTGGCAAGTCTCCTACATGGGATATTGTTGTATTGGGTTTTATGGATAACCTAGATCTAGTTTGGAGATGACATTACATGCTTGATGGCCTTTAAACCAACCTAGAGGTCCAATATGATCCCAATTCTCATAGAATATGGAGCCCTATAGTACAACTAGGCCCGAAAATGTGTGTGCTCATTTGAGCCATGGGATTTCCGGGTGAGCTCTATGTCTAATCATTGGTTCACATCTTTGTATCGTGAGGCCTAGTCTCGAACTATGAGACATGGGCCAGGAGCACTGAATCAACATTGACCATCATACATCTACTCCGTACAAGAAATACGGCTAGGGATGAACCCTTTCCTGTTCTTTCTATCTCATGGCTCCATATCCTGAAAGTAAAATTACACAGAACGTGAGTGAAGTGAGCCCAAAATTGCAGAGAACTGATTTTCACTGTTAAGCACAACTTCGTTTTCCTCAAAATCAGATAAAACTTAATTCTTTTCAAATTTTTCTTCTGTCGCGAAGCGTATTTGTGCCCCCAAAGTCGTCTTTGCAAGCTCCATCAAATTTTATCAAATAATCTCTTCTTAGAGCATTTTTAATAAAAAATTCTATATTAAAGAGTAAAATAAAAAAATAACTTTTTAAATAATATAAATATAACTTTTTTAATTATATGTATTACAATAATAAAAAAACTATTTAAAAAAACCAATTATATTTTTAATATATTTTATGCTAAATTAATTTTAATATAATCATATAACTAATTTAGATATATTTTAAAACTTTAAATATAGTTAAAAAATCTGATAAGTGTTTAGACAATAACAATTAGAAATTGAATAATAACAATTCAAAGTTAAACAGTAATAATAGACTTTCATGTTAATATTATAAATAAAAATATAAAAGAATTAAGTCATACAAATATTTATATGTTAAGATACTCTTTGTTTCACGCATTGAAATGAAAAAATAAATTATTAGTCAAGGACTATAAAAATAATTGTTGGTCAATAATTATTTATTTATCTTTTCTACATGGAAATGTAGAAATAACTTTTTATATAATAAATAGTTAAAATAACTACCTATTTATCTTATATGTAATTTTTAGATAAGAAATTTAGAATCCGATGGAACTTAATTCTTTTCATATTTTTATTCTATCAGAAAACGTATTTGTGCCCCCAAAATCTTTGCAAGTTTCATCAAATTTCATCAAATAATCTCTTCTTAGAGCATTTTCAATGGAAAATTCTATATTAAATAGCTATGAAGAAAATGGCTTTTTGAATAATATAAATATAATTTTTTTAATTATATACATTTCAATGCTAAAAAGCTATTTAGAAAAATTAATTATATTTTTAATATATTTTATGTTAAATTAATTTTAATATAATTATATAACTAATTTAGATATATTTTATGTTTTAAAACTTTAAATATAGTTAAAAATCTGATGAGTGTTCAGACAATAACAATTAGAAAATAGACAATAATAATTTAAAGTCAATAGCAATTCAAAATCAAATAATAATAATTAGAAATTAAACAGTAACAATTTAAAGTTAAACAGTAACAGTAAACTTTCACATGAATATTATAAATAAGAATATAAAAGAATTGAATCATACAAATATTTATATATTAAAATATTATTTGCCTCATACATTGGAGTTGGAGTGAAAAAATAAATTAGCCAAGATCAACAATTATTTATTTTTATCTTTTCTATGTTGGAAATGTAGAAATAATTTTTTTTATATAACAAATAATTAAAATAACTACCTATTTATCTTATATGTTAAAAAGAGAAAATAAAAAAATATAATATAAAAATATAATTTTTAATATTCGACTCTTCATTCAACTCTTTGGCTGTAAATGCTCTTATATTCTGCGAAAACTGTTCAAGCAGTATCGGGTTGGCAGAGTATCCACGAGTTTCGTTTCTTTTAGGTTAAGGCTCCTTCCTTGTTTATAACAATTTTGCACGAATTTCATGAAGTTATATATATATATGAGACTGCTAAGCACGCCAACACAGATCATCTTCCTAAGCTCAATTACAACGGAAGTTGACAACTTCTGAACACATGCATTGCCTGCAATATGGCAGGAAAGATACCGCAGGTAAAAAATAATGACAATTCCCCGTGAATGAATATAACTGCACAACAGTATCTTCTGTTTTTACAGTTGTTCATGTCCTGGTTAGAGTTCAGTAGATGTATTAAAAAAAAATTTTGAACATAAAAAAAATCAAAAATTTGTGAAAATACAATTGTACAGCGATGCCATACAAGACTGGCAAAAATTTATTGCCCACTTTAGTGGTGTGACAGATAGCCTCTACTTTTATGTTTTAAAAATATTTAAAAAAAAATTAATTTTTTTTATTTTTTATCTTTACTTCAAATCAATATTTTTTTTAAAATAACTTTAAAAATCAATCTACAACCGTTATCACAGCTACCTCCACCACGTTCTAATGATCAATGGAGTTTTGTCCTAAACAGAGAGAAAACGCGACCAAATCTCAAAAGGCTAAGAGGGAGGACAACATCTTAGGCTTATTATAGACCTTGCTAGCAATGTGTCCAGCACCACCGAACGTGCGTGCACATGTTGTGACAATCGACAAGTCTTCGGCTCTTGGCTTCATAGAAAAACATATTTCTTTGGCATTACATCAGATCTTACAGCTTAAACAATACAGGACAAGTGAACATGAAGACCAAATTAAGCACAAAACCATGGCAAATCACAGGAAGAGAACACACAAAGATAACTAAAAATATTGCACATAAACATTTCTTCTGCTTCTCCTTCTCCGACTCCAAGCAGTCTACTGAATCACCTAGGTTATGATGATAGAGTATTATATAGCACTTAACAAGCAACTGTCTACTGGGAAATTCATTTCCAAATGTAACCATAAATTTCAACAAAATTAACAATAAAAATAAAGTGTAATGACACTAGTGACAGGACTGATCAGACCAGGATAGATGGTGAACAGCACAGATTAAACGAACAAGATGATAATAGAATGTACTTTGTGTATTGTAGCACCGGCAGCCTCAAACTCTTCTGCTTTAGCCTCTCACAGCTAACAAAGAAGGAATAGCAGACAAGTTTGGAGTGGTCTGCTTGACGTTTCTTTTTCCATCTTTTGAAGAGGGTTTGCTGCCAAAAGCTCTCATCGGGCTAGCAAAAGCCCAACCCCAGCTCCTGCTTCTTCCATGAGCAAGAGGCCCAGCTCCTGATGATTTCCCATTCATGTCTTCAGCTGATGATGAGACCCAGTAAGATGATGATGAGGAGGAAGACGAGGATGAGGTCATGTTGAACCCACCGAAGATACCGCCACACCTGACCCTCTCTTTCATGTGAGAAGCCCCAGAAGTGACCTTTGGCTTGCCTTCCCTTTGGGACTCCACTCTTCTTAGAGTGCAATCACCAAACCCAGTAGAGATTCTCTCAAAGAAGTCACCAGAGAAGCTCCTGCTCCCACACCCAACAGATCTAGATCTCGACACCTTTCTCTCAAAATTGGAAGCAGAGGCAGTTGCTTGGCTGTTAGGACTATCATCATCATCCTCCACTACCACAATACTGTCACCTTTCCTTGACAAAGAAGACCCCAACCACTTCTCCTTTGGCCTCACCGTGGATCCATTTGTGGAGGTGGTGGTTATTGCTCTTGTAGTTACAGCCAAAGAAGACACCTTTTCTGTTTTCTTAGTTGAAGTGCCGGGCTTCGAAGACGAGAGATAAAGAAATGACCAAAACCCTCTCCTTCTTGGGCTAAAATCCTCACCATCATCAGTAGCAGCATCCAAGAAATGGCCTCTCATAGGAGTTGTAGTAGATTTGCTTCTCTTGAAAATAATATCACGATCTGATGATGACGATGCTACCATGATTTTCTTCTTCTTTTTAGCCAAAAGAAAAGGGATCCTGACCCTCCTTGCGTAATATTCTTGATAGTGACTATTATTTCCACCATCGTTTCTACATTTTGTTGCTGTGGGACGCGCCGCAAGTGATCGTGAAGTACCTGCACCACCATTGCTAGAGCCACCAACACCAATATCAGATCTAAAAGAAGGGGAAGAAGAGGAAGAGGAAGAGCCACGTAGAGGTAAAGGAAACGAAGAAGAGAGAAGCTTGCCAAGCTTTTCTTGAAGACAAAAGGCACAGATACCACCTGGGTTGTTTCTGTAAGGATGGTCACTGCATTGCATGCCATCCCCCACGTCTTCTTCACCTACACCGACTCTACCTCCTCCAACGCCAACTCCTTTCATATCCATCATGGAAATCTACGATAATACTGCAGTAACACAGCCAAAATCTTTATGATTCCTGGATAGAATATAAATCTTTTGTTGATGTCGTGGTCTTTCTCGGTCGAGGAGCTCTTGACTCAGCTTTTGGTGTTTTTGAGAGAGATGTGAAGAGAGATGGAAACAGGAGGAAGGGAACATACGGTCAGATTCAGGCAGTGTAAATTCCAATTTGTGATAAAAATACCAAGTGCATTCAAGCGTTTTGAGGGGGGGGGGGACTGACGAGGGGAGAGTCCCCAGGAGCACGTGGAATACTGACTTAGCCGATATATTTTAATGAGTGCTAAGCAAGACAAGCGAAACCCTAATAAAATACACTATAATATCTCATCTCTCTTTGCCACTTCCAAACACAAAAGAATCTATAAAAGCCTGTCTTGTCCTTCTGAGACTGATCGTAGGCCTCTTAGCTCTTATAATTACTAACCATTTCTTATCATTAACAGTAGTAACGAGGCTGCTTCACGTGGATACAAACAAATCTGAAGGCAAAATAATAATATCTAGGGCACATAAATTTTTTGCGCAGTGAGCAATTTATCATTAAGTCCGGTATAATAAATAAAACTTGACATCATTTATTTTTATCTGGTCAGTATTTTAAATTACATTATAAAAGAGTTGCTGTGATATAATATTGTTAATATTGTTAATTTTATCGGTTAAAAAATTTAGGATAAATTATCAAACTAGTAACTTAGATTATAAACTTCATTATATTCAATTAAATTTTTATTTTATTTTATTATATAATAAAAAAATATAAAAACAATTCAATATCAAACAAATATTAAAAAAAAAATAAATAAAAAATAAATATTGGTATATACTTCTTTCTTAGACATGTTTACAGGCAAAATCCATAATAATTAAACTTCTTTTATTGGGATCATTTGATATTAATAACAATAAGTTTCATTATCAAAGAATGATCAAATCAATTAATTTCACTCTTTTTATCATTTTCAGGTGAGTTTCTTTTTCTTCTCTTTAACTTGGGGACTATAAAATAGAGAAAATACATTTTTGAACCAAAATAAAAAATTATTGTTGATGTGGAGTTAGCCATATATTTTCTTTGTTTTTTACATTTTGATTCCCTATTTTTCAATTTTGTATTTTTATCATAATTCCAAGCCAATTTCTTCTAATTAGGTTATAAAAAGGTTTTATTAAAGGGAGAAAACAAAATTTAAAATTGAAAAAAAATTGGTATATATAGTGTAACTGATTTTATTTGTTTTAGTTGTTAGAAGCTATGAAAACAATATTTGACAAAGTAAAATTTCAAAATAATATTTTTTTAATATTAAAATGAATATGCTGAATTGATCTTGGTCATCTTGTGTTAATATGTTACATTTATAATCTAAATTATAAAATTATGATAACTCTATAGAAATCAAATCAAAATAAATTATGAAATATAATTCTTGATCAACCTAATATTAAAAGATAAAATTAAAAAATAACAATTAAAAAAACTTAAAAAACAACCCAAGTTAACATGTCAAACTTGCAGCTTGGATCACTAGACCAAGATAACCCCATAAAAAATAAATTAAAATAAATTATGAATTTCAATTCCCAACTAACCCAATATTAAAAGATAAAATTAAAAAAAGAAATAAATAAATAATAATATAAAAAACAACTCAAGTCAATCTTCTAGGCTCATAATCTGGGTCATCAAACTAAGATAACCTTATATATAAAAATTAAAAATAACCTAATTTAACCCGGGTTAACCTATCAAATCTGTGATTTTAGTCTTGAGATTGAAATAACCCCCTTATAGATAAATTTGTAAAGATCTAAATTAAAAAAAATAACATACAAAATAAGTCAAATCAACCTGAGTTAACCGTTAAAAACCATTTATGGGTCATAAGACCAAATAACATAGTGAAAAAACAAACTAAAATAAATTATGAAATGTAATTCTTAATCAAACATTATATTAATTGATGAAATTAGGGAAAAAATCAATTAAAAAAAATAAAATGAGTCAGTTGGGTTAACCCGTCAAACTCATGACCCGAGTTATGAGATAAGGACAACTCAATAAAAAACAAGTTCAATATTGAAGGACCTGTAACATGGGTCATAAGACCAATGTAACCTCTTAGAAAGAAAAAAAAAATGATCCGATTTAATCAGAATTAAAATCCCAAAACTCATGACCTTGATCTTAAGACCATGGTATTCTCATAAAAAGCAAAACAAAACAGGTCATGAAGCTTTATTTCCAACTAACCCAATGTTAAATAAAAAACAATCTGAGTCAATTCGGGTTAACACGTTAAGCATTATTCTCAGGTTATGAGACTGGAAAAACCTAATAAAAAGTAAAATAAATAAATTATAAAATTTAATTTTCAATTAAAGCAATATTAAAGAATGAAATTAAAAAATTAAGAAAACAATCCTGAGTAAATTGGGTTACCCATCAAACTTGGGATCTGTGTTATGAGAGTATGATGACTAAATAAAAAATATATAATATTAATGGATGAAACTAAAAAAAAAATTGATTGAAAAAAAAAAAAAAAATAAAAAAAAAAGAAAAATACTATTACAATGAAGAATGCTTTATAAGAAGAGGTACATTAAAACCCTCTCCTCTTTTAGTTTATAGTTAAAGTTATTTTTTATTTTTTAAAATTAATATGATTTTTTCAGGTTATCATTATCATTTTTTTAATGTGTTCTAATTTCTATCATTACCTATTTTTTTAACATATGATTAAAATGAAACCAACTTATTTGACCTGGTCTAGTCTATGACTTAGTCACATATTTTTTTTTAAAAAAAATTATTTATATTATTTAAATATTATTAACATAAAAATTGTCATGCAGTGTTGTATAAGTACATAACTAATTATACCTAAAAAGTCACATTTGTGGATGAGATTTTTTACATGGCAGATGATGAAATGATTGTTCATCTTATTTCCCTTTTGTTTTAGCTAACCATTAATTTAATTAAATTGTTTTACCATTTGATTTTCTCATTTTAAAGGAGAAAGAAAATCACAAAAGTTCAATCTATATTTTTTATGTGAGTGTTTTTAATCCGTCAGTTATAGACTTGCTATATGGATAGTTTTGTAGGGATATTTATGGATAAGTAGGGTAAGGCTAAGGCCAAGAAAAGGCTTTAATTTCATAAAAAAATCAAGATGATAAAATGACTTATAACTTCTAATTTGGTCATTGGATAGTACTTAATTTTTACTAAGAAGTTTTAAAAACTCAATTCTATAAGAAAAATTATTTTTTTGTAATTAGTAGAGGTCCAGAAGACCTCTAGATTAAGAACAAAAGGTGTTGTTGGGGCTATTTTTCTTACTTTTCAATCTTTATTTTTCGAATCTCCTGGTTTATTTATTTATTTTATTTAAAAAGGTTTAAGCTTCTTAGAGAGATAAACTATTTGAAGAGAAATTTGTTTAATAATTCAATTTTAAATTAGGGTTTTTATATGGTGATCCTATTAGATGCAATTTTATGTTACTTATGCTTATTGTTTTTCTTGTGTTATTTTTATTTATATTAGTTAGTATCAAAGCTTCGTGATTTTTTATGATTAGTTATTGTGTGTTGTTAAATAATTATAGCTGGAAAATGTTACATAACACGATATTTTTATATAAAAAAGGATGAGGAGGTTCTTTTTTAGAAAGATGATGGAAAAGATAAAAAGATTGATCGTAGAAGTTTCATAGTAGATAAAGATAAAATTAATTGCTATCATTTTAAAGAGGGGAGCTTAAGTTTGGTGGGAGCAATTGAAAATGTCTTAGAAAAGACAAGGCAAACAAAAGATTAATGATTATGAAAAAAATGAAAAGGAAGATGAAGAAACATGTTTTCTTTTAGGTATACCTGGGCTTTACATAAACAACTCTATACATTGAGATAAAGTGGAATGAACATAAACAAGTATACTAATTATTTTCACTAACTAGTGGTTCAGAATGATTTATTATAAGTTGAAGAACAGTTGATTTCTGTTATTTAAATGAGTTACGATAATCCATTAAGAACATGTTTTGTTTGAAGTGTTTATTAACAACTTTATAAGCCTATTAAAGGGCTTTGACTATGAGAATAGTAAGCTACTAGAGTAATTAACAAAGAGCATGTTTTGTTTTATAAGCCTATTAAATGGATTACAATAATCCATTAATAACATGTTTTGTTTGGAGTGTTTATTGACAACTTTATAAGTCTATTCAAAAGTTTTGACTATGAGAATAGTAAGTTACCAGAGTAACTAACAAAGATAAATTTTACTCCTGTCAAAATGATAAAGAATGTGCACTACCAAAAATAAATCACATGTTTAACTTGACTTAATAACTAAATAAACCACAGGTCAGAGTTCTAGTTTTTTATCTAGTTTTATAACTTGGTGCTTCATATATTATAAACTGGTGTTGAATTTTGAGTATCATAAGCTAGAGAGTTGTTCGAGTAAAAATATGTTAGTACAAAAACCTGATGAAGAGACAAGTAATCTTGTTTATGATGGTTCAAATGGTCATAAGGAGGTTTCGTAAAGAGATAACAATGTTATTCTAGTCATTCAAAAGAGATTGCCTGCTTCTAAGAGTGATTTATACGAGGATTGACTACGCACTAGTCTCTTCAACTTAGCTTGTATTATCAAGGAAAAAATATATAATATAATCATCAATAATAATAGTTGTGAAAATATGGTGTCGAATAAAATAATAAAAACATTGCATCTCAACACAAAAAAACACCCTAAACCTTTTAGTCCGAATTAACTGAATTGAGACAATAAGATAACCATAAACAAACACTATCTTGTTACATTTTTTATAAGCAAGAGAATTTTTTTTCATAGTATTTGATATAATGTTATGTTTATGAATATGCATTATTTATTATTAGGTAGGCCATATCATTACGATAAAAATATTATATTTGATAAGCGATTTAACATGTATAGTCTCAATATAAAGAAAAAATATATAATGTTGGCACCTAGGAGAGATGGGTAGTTGTTGAGAATAAGAGTAAAAATATCTATTTTTATCATAGTTCATGAAGAAGAAAAAAAAAAAAGAGCATGAACAATCATGATGGTGTGAGAAATGGTAAAGCGTGAAATAAGTTATTAATTATTAGTGATGATTCTATACAAATTAGGAATATTCTGAAAAGTATTCTAGACTAACTTTATTATAACATGATTATTATGGTGCTAGCATGCGAAAGCTTAATGGAAAGCAACCCTAACATCATTTTTAATGGCCGCTAATAATGGTAATGTAGGCAAATAGAAGGTAAAAACTTGAAGATGAGTTGTTTTCGGTCCTCAAAACTAATACACATGGTTATGATTAGTCAATTACGGATATTCCATAACTAGGCTACATGAATAACCTTGCATTGATATTTATAAATGGATGGGATAAAAATAAATCCAATAAGAGACTCGGGCTACACAGAATAATTGATTTAATAAAAAAATTTATAATTTTTATTATAATCATTAAATCATCATTAGATTTTATGAAAAAGTCCTAAAGACCTAATTGTACAAGGGATTTCTATATTTTTAGTTTATTCATGCTAGTTTTTTTTATGTCAGTTTTTATGTTTGTTGGATTATTTATAGATTTTTTAAAGGGACAAACAATTTAAAAAATTATATATTCAGTAATAAAACCGTGAATTAAAATCTTTATACACTGCCATAATTCTATATTATTTACATCTAAAGTCTTTTTTTATATTGTTTATATCCACGTGGATCCTTCTAAAGTATTATTTCTCCTTACTCGTTGTACTCCATGAATGGTGCAAGGTAAATTTGTTGCTTGCGTTTTGTATCGCTGTTATTAGAATACCTCGATGTACTCCATGAAAGGAGGTGATGGTGCAAGGTAAATTTGTTGCTTGTGTTTTGTATCGCTGTTATTAGAATACCTCGAGCATATTCTTGATTTTCTGATATGAACCGTTGGATAAAAGGATTGCCCGCCGGGATCTTCGCTCTTCCTGTCTCGTCCGACCTTGACGTCGTGAAGGTAGCCGACGATGGCAAGAGCAAAGTGGCTGGACTTCTTTCGTAATTTAACACTAAAAGTAGAAAACTAGGCTTCGATGTCTCCGTGGTCTGCCCCTGAAAATTTCTGATGCCACATGATTGGAGAGGTACCGTTAGTCAATTCAATGATTTTTATATTATTTTTTTTAAAAATTATTTTTATATTTTGGATATTTGAATATATTAATATAAAAAATAATTTTAAAAAAATAAAAAATCATTTTAATACATTTCTAAATATAAAATACTTTAAAAAATAATTACTCTCCTACATCCTGAAAAAAATGTGTTTAAAAATGTACTTGTACCTATTTTTTAAAATATTTTTTATTTAAGAAAATATATCAGTAATATTTTTTTATTTTTTAAAAATTATTTTTAGAATAAGTATATTAAAATAATTTAAAAAATATATTACTTTAAAATAAAAAATAAAAATTAAATTTTTTAAAAATATTTTTAAAATACAATATCAAACACATGCAAAGTATACTCATCTTTTCATTATCAATCCATTCAAGAAATAATTTAATTGATTAAAATTAAAATTTATATTTTAATAATTATAATTTAATTTTTTTTAAAATTATTAAAAATATTTAAAATTATTAATTTTAAATTTTATAAAATTAATTAAGATAAGCGATAGGCTGCCACAATCAGACACTCATGTTAATTTAAAAACAAAAGGGTTGCCTGTATATTGTCTTCTTACAGTGGACACGACCACTCAACCGTACCACCAAATTAGCCTCCAGCCACCCACTTAATTAATTAATTAAAGGCTTACATTAACTCAGAAATAAATCTAATAATAATAATAATCATCATCATCATGTTCTCAATTCTAACACATGACTTGTCCATGTTACCCTGTTCATCAACCTCAATTATTGTCTTTAAAGAGAGAGTCCATGCAAGGTCCAATTAAATTATTTGATTTGGTCTCAAATAAGTGTGAATTGTCAATTCTAAAGTGTCGAGCCGCACATTAATATACAGTTTCATGGATCTGTTCACTTCAGGGTGTTTGTCCTGCCAGAGTGATGCCTTGTGCTAGGAGGAGGCTGGGATCCTTGACTAACACAAGAGGACAAGAGGATTTTCGGTGTTATTTTTTAGAGTTTCAGGGGACCGTTTATGCCTTCAGGGCACAGACGCACGGTCGTGCTAATGGATGTACAGAGGTGATTTGTTTATTTGCATGAACAGGTAGGAGCATGACAAGGCAGCTCTCTAGTCTCCTCCTCCACCACCACCCACCGCCACCACCACCGCTCGTGTTGTTTCCTTGATGAAGATAGGGATTAATTATGGGCGTGAACGACGCAAGTACAGGTCCACAAAGGATTAATTATGGGCGTGAACGACGCAATTACAGGTCCACAAAGTGCCATCAGTATCTGTGGCGATTGACAACCAGAATGGAGGAGACATGATGGGTTTTTTTAGCTCTACTTGATCACTCTGGAAAATAACAATGCAATGCTGATTGATACAAGAGGTATAAGAGACAGCTTCCGTTCAAAATGGGCTCGATGTGCTCCTTACATGGCCTTGGACCTGTAAACCGTGTTTTCGTGTTCCAATTCAAGCATGTTGTTTGGAAGAAAAATTTATTTTTTTATTTTAAATTGATTTTTGTTTTGCATGTTTTCATATTGTTTTGCATGTTTGAATATAAAAATAAATTTTAAAAAATAAAAAAATTATATTAATATACTTTTAAATAAAAAATACTTTAAAAACTAACAAGCTATACATCATCTTAATGAAGAGCAATGGATAAAACATGAAGTAAAATTCTTTAGATTTTAATATTAAAGATTTGTTTATTTTTAGGGTGTAATCTATAATTTGCTTCAATTATAAATTTAAAAGTGTTCTATGAATCAATAAATAGCATACTTTTATTCCAAGCTCTCCTTGTTAAAAAGAAATATAATTTAAGATTTTTTTATATGAATTTTAACCACGAAAAAGAACCCTAACACAGAACACATAATAAAAGAAATCCACTCCTGTGGAGATAAGATATATAATTGTGACCACATATCCATTGATTCAACATCTTTGGGCCAGGGCATCGTTGCAAATTGATGACTGATATTAATTTTCTTTCTATTTAAAAATCACAAGTTAAAACCTATATATATATATATAAAGAGTTTATCTTTTTTTTTTTTAATTATTGATAAGCATGCGTGAGGTTGCTTGTGCGATGTAACTTGATTAAAAGCTCGACTTCCAAAAATGAAAGGAGGGGATAGGTTCCGTGGAGTCCAGAGCCATCCCAGTCCCCAATTAATTCCTGCTATTCTGGTTCGGCTACGTTTGATGACACTGATAACAATGAGGTTTGGACAGGTTTTTTTATTTTATTTTTTGAGTAATTATTCATTATATACTATTTTATTTGTTGATTAATAAAAAATTAAAATAGTTAATGTATATTTGAAGTGTAATATAGTGATTAAATGATTCATGTCATATGGTATTAAAAAAATTGAAATAATTTATAACTTTATTTATATAATACAAATATATATTTTGATGTGAGTTCAAACAAGTTTTAAATTGAGTATAATAATATTTATATTTTATTTATTATTCATCATATTTAAAAAATTCATATTTTTTTGAGTTAGGTCAGTATTCATTGATTCGAATTAAATTTTTATTCATAGTTATAACATGATATATTTTTATAAATTTAATTTTTTAATATCAATAATTTAAAAAACAATGTGAAAAGAATAGTACACTATAGTATTAAACACCTTTAAAAGAGTTTTGGTGTTTTATTTTTGTTTGAAATTTTTTTTTAAAAAATAACAAGTTTGATAAAAATATTTTAATTTTAGGAGAGAGGAGAGAGGACAAATAAAATCTACTAAAAATATATAAATATTGAAACTTCAAGCTGCATGAAGAAATCTTATCATGAAAACTTTGTTTTTAATATTTTATTTATTTATTTATAATTTGTGTTTGTTCTTCTTCATTAAATATTGTTTAATAATTTATTTATTTTGTTTTTAAATCATTAGCCCCCCCGAACTAGACTTCAATTCAGCAGTAACCAGGGATCAGAAAATGATTCAGGGTTGACTTCCGTTCTCGGCTACCAAGCTAGGATTGGCAGCTGGGATCGGCATGGGAATTTTGGTGGGTGTCATGCTTTCCATTCCCACATAAGCAACTTCTATCTATAACTCAAAAGCTCTTAACTGAGTAGCAAAGGTTGCTGTCTCTAATCTGTTTAGAAAACAAAAACCATATTATGTTTTTGTTTATGGCTGAGATTTTAAAAAATTATTTTTAATTATGATTGATTTAATTTAAATAGATATTTAGTTAACATTACGGTTAAAATTGTTATTCAACCAAAAACATATTAAAAATATGTAGTTAAAACTATAATTGAAATTATTGTTATAAAATTCAAAACTTGAGGGACATAATTGATTTTCTCTGCACTTTTTGTGAAAACAACTGTTTTTGTATCGTGATCCTTACTTTTTTTTATTTTATAATAAATTTAAATTGTATTATACATAGAATTAGTTTATAGTTAAAACACTCTACATCATATATGCACGAGTGAATATAAATAAAAACAGATATTAACACACAAAAAAGGATGAAATTAAAAGGGAATTAAGTATAACGACCAATTTGTAAAGAACCAAGGATTCTGGGACCAAGAAGGAAAAAACTAGCTATGGAGAGAATAAACAAGGCTACAGTAAATCTCCATGATATTAACGCATGAAACCATTAGAATATAATTTGAAAGGATGAGATTATTTTAGTTCATAGAGTTGATGTTAATATACATTTCGAAGCCGCCTGACTTGGGCACCACCTTTTATTCTTAATTTTTATTTATTTATTATCAAAATCTCTCTCTCTCTCTCTCTCTCTCTCTCTCTCTTTTATCAATCATTAACCTTAGGTTATCCATAAACTTATAAATGTTCTTTTAGTTAAAAATACATAACCGATTAATTCTATAATCTATCAAATAAATCATTAAATAAATTGAAGTGATTATTTCATGCATAGTTTTAAAACCCAAACCGGTGATTGACCCGGTCAAATAACTAGGTCACGGGTCAGATGGGTTGAACCGGGTCAATCCGGTTCAACCCAGAAAAAAAGACTCTGCTTTTTCTTCCCATCCTTTTCACATGTCCCCCCAAACAACAGGGTTCTTATCCTCTTTTGAGTTCGATGCTCGATTTTTGCCTTGCTTCGGGGCGAGGGCCCAAGAACGCTAGAGACGTAGCAGACATGTCCCAAGCAGAACGACCATGCCCGAAAACCACAGGTGGCGTGGAAGACTGGTACCCAAATAAAATTAGTCGAAAGTGAAAATATAGAGTCCCAGAAAGAGAAAGTCAAGGGTAAGGAAGGAAAAGGGAGACCCTATTCTGGGATGACAAAACAGAGAGAGGAGAGAGGTGGAGAAACTTTTTGATCTGATCTGAAAAAAGATTTAAACTTGAACGAATCCAAGAATTCCTCCACTTTGTAAGCTTTTTCTTATATTTTTCTTTCTTTTGATTGATTGTTTCCAATCACTGTATATTATATTATCAGATCACTTCTTGTTGTTGCTTAATAATGACTTCACCTGTAATCCAAAGCAGCAACAACAAGGAGGTGGGGGAATAATAGGGGGAGGTGGAGGTTTTGATCTGAATAAATTGTTCAAGCCCTCTTCTTCAGATCGTATAAATATGATGCAACCCCATATCCAATAAGAACAGCAACAGCAACAAGGTCATTCTCCATCTACCAACAGTAATAATGATGTCGTTTCATTTTTATATATATATAAAAAAGGTTGGGTCTCAGCTGGGTTTACCCGGGTCGACCGGGTTCCGGGTCAACCCTCCGGGTCGACCGGGTTTCACCGGGCTAACTCCCAAACGGGTTTTTACTTAGACCCGAACCGGTCCCAGGCCCGGGTCGGCCGGGTCCCGGGTTGACCCGCCGGGCCGATCCGGGTTCTAAAACTATGATTTCATGAGATCTTTTGAGCCAACTTGTATTTTCAAAAAATTTTAAAAAAATTATTAAAAATTATTTTTTATATATTTTGAATTGCGCTAATTTTAAAAATATAAAAAAATTTTATTTTAATATATTTTAAAATAAAAACCACTTTAAAAAATAATTACAACCATACTACCAAACAAAATATTTATCATGCTTGCCTCCATAAATAATGTTACCAAAACACATAAAATATTATTTTCTACACACATAAACCATTCAATTTCCATTAGCATGCCACTGCCCCATCGGCTGCATAGTGGCAAATCAGGGTTCAGATTCACCACACTGCTTACTGTTTATACATTTAACATCTCTCAAAGATCAATTATTGTCATCATTCCCACGTTGGTAAAATAATCTTTGATTTAAGAATTTAATTTGTATTTATTCGCCTGATTATAAATATTACCGTCCATGCTCTCACATTTTGTCAACTTGGCATGGTCATTTCATCACACGTATATTATTTGGTTCATATACTGAGCGCTCTAACCAGCACGACGGGGGGAAGGACACCATCCAGAAAAGAATTTCCAATAGTTGGCGAAGCATCTGGCAAGTAAGATCTTACAGCCGAGACTTTGCTTGGTCCACCGGAGAACTCTGCAACAAAACAGAGCAAACATCATTTGAGATCCAGTATTGATTCGCAAGTACAGCCATGCAATCAGCTAAAAATGTTGTAGTTGGTTAGCAAATGGGCACTTGCTTCATTAAGCCACGACACAGCTCACTTGTCGAGAGCAACGTATAGTCGTGTAAAAGATCCATCGAGAATACAAACTTGTTGCTTGGTTTTTATTTGTTTCAGTTATTAAAAATAAGCCTGGTTCTGAACTGGCGGGTATGGTTTCAGAAATGTTGGGAGAGAAATATGTTATAATTCAGGTATAATTCATCTGGCATGAAGATGTTTCTACAGCATAAGTTCTCAGCAACGAGTCCTAGGCAATCTTAAGGGCAAAACAGATGATAAACCAATGCATGATATGTTATAGTTCATGTACTCCTCGTACTTTCTAATCATGTAATATGCATTTTTCATAAATTCAGGTCTCTCACCAGAGGAGCACCCTTTGCAGCTCGTTCAGCCAAGAAGGCACAGGGCTTAAAGAATTCTCCATATGTCTTTGACCATTCCTCCAATCTTGAATAAATGTACTTGGATCCAAGAGAATCAGCCCAGAACATAATACCCCCCCTGATCCAAATAAAACAAATTGATTAATGCAAGAGCCTAGAATGTGGAAAGAAACCCTTTCACTCTGTAAAAACCAAACCTGTAAGGCGGAAAACCCATTCCCATTAGAGACGAAATGTCAAGGTCTGCAGCTTTGACTGCAATTCCTTCGGCAAAGACTCGACAGGCTTCATTCACCACTGGGAAAAATATCATCTCTACAATGTCCTTCTCTGGCAATTTTGCAAGCTGTAACAAAACGATTAATGACCCAGAATGAACAAGAGATAGATCCACGAGCATATGCTTTTTGTTATTTGAGGTTAGGATCCATAAAAGTGGAACGAGATCGACACCTAAAACTACAAGCAGTAAGTGAGAAAAAAGAGAGATAATACCTTGGGGTCAATGGCAACGCCAGAAATGTTTCTTGCTTTCTCAATGTATTTCCTTAATTCAGGATCTGGCTTGGCTTTACGCCTATCATCATACAAATAGAATCCTTTGCGAGTAGTTTCGCCTGTAATTTACATGGTAATTATGGAATTGCTTCAGAGACGAACAGTCATTAAGAAAATCCTATTAAAAAGTCAAACCATGCTTCTAAGCTTCTGCAGCTAAAGTTTTACATTCTATTCATGTTTCATCTGGAGGAAACTAATTGATTAACCAGGTAGGAAACATACCGGCTCTCTTATCCTCTTGCATTAGTGGGATAAGCATTGATTTATAGGTTCGCTCAGGGAAATTCACAACAAATTGCGTGCCAGTTGCAATTGCAACGCCAAACCCAACCAGGTCAACTAACCTGCATGAACAAGTGAGAGAATTGGAGCTCAAAATGTGAAAAATTATAAATTATACATTTTATGAAGCAATACCAAGTTGAACTGAAATATATTTTCTCCAGCAACAACGGAAAAGTGGTTACATTTTCCCAACAAATTAGTTACCTGAAAGGGCCCATTGGCATTCCAAATTTTGCGATCACCTTATCGATCTGATAAAGATCTGCTCCATGTTCAACAAGTAAAAGAGCAGCTTGGGTGTATGGAAAGAACATCCTGTTGACAGCAAAGCCTGTGCAATTCCCAACCACAACTGGAGTCTTCCTGATTTTCTTCCCAACATCTAGCAAATCCACAATTACCTGCGGGGATGTCTGCTTGGTACGAACAATTTCCAAAAGTGGCATAACATGAGCCGGACTGAATCAGAAGCACAAAGGATTGGTTAAGCCAAAAACAAAAGCAGTTCATTAACAAATCATAGAAGATAGCTCTACACCAGATATTACCTAAAGAAGTGGGCTCCAATAATCCTATCTTGTGACTTGGTCTGCTTTCCAATCAAGTTCAAGTCAATAGTGGAGGTGTTACTGGCAAGTATACAATGAGGTGGGCAATATTTTTCTAGGTCAGAAAAAATTTGTTGCTTCAAAGAAACATTTTCAATCACAGCCTGTGTCAAGCATCAAGAACAAATAATCAAAGTAAAGTTGTTTAATTTCAGGATATAAAATTCAATGGCACCAAAAGAGAGTTAAATCAAATGGACAAGTATACCTCTATAACCATGTCCACGTCTTTAAAGCTTTCATAATCAAGGGCACCCTTGAGAAGAGACATGGTTTTTTCAAACTTTTCTTGTGTCATTCTTCCTTTCTTGACACGACTTTGGAGATTGGCTGCATGAACAAGGAATAGCTTGTCACAACTATAAAACTTCATTAAGTAAAACCGAAGGAGAACTAGGTTACAAGATGACAAAATTAAAAGCTGATCTCAAGCCCCACCTCTGACTCTACCAATTCCAGCCTGCAAGAATTGGTTATTTACTTCTTTCAGGATCACTGGATAATTACTGAGAACTAATGCTGTTGCTATCCCTGAACCCATCAATCCTCCACCAAGCACGGCAACCTTCTTCACTCGTCTAGGTACCAAGCCCAGATCAGTAATTCCAGGGACCTGTTCAAAATCAAGAGCTGCTCAAGATTTTGAAGTGAAAGCATGTGAAGTGTTAAAGTGCCCAGACCAAACTTGAACAACAGACAAATATCTTCCACAAATTCAGATTCCAGAGTCACATTACGTGTATTGAGAGCTCTAAAAATTCAATTGCACCCATTTCTTTTCACATCAATTCTTGAGAAAACTAACTTTGGTGCACACTCAAAGAAAAAATTTATTAACAAGAAACCAAACCTCTCTACTGAAACTCATGGCTTCAATCAGAATGAATGAACCTACTTGTTTACTTCAAGGATTAAAAAGAGCATCCACAAAACACTTTACAACAAGATGACTTAGCAAACTTGACCATGTAAATCTTGCTAGAATATCAATGGTGGCAAAACCATATTAATATAGCTGGTAGAAGCCATATTATATCTACTGAAAATTGCAGATGAATAACCAACAATTCCATGAGTAAAGTTGCACCAGCACCTTGGTTGTTCCTCGCTGAGCAAAGAAGATGTGGATCAAGCTCTTGCAGGTGTCAGAACGCACAAGTTCATGGAAACTTTCAAGCTCCTGCCAACATCAGACAACTTATCATGCAGTTTAACTGGCTATAATTAGAAGAAAAAGAAAAAAAAATGAGGACCAGTAAGGGACCTTGTAGAGTCCATCACGTGGACCAGAAACTATGCCATGTTCAACAACATCAATGCAAACTATAGGATGTGTGAGATTGGGGGCTCGTTTGCGGACTTGTTCTCTTGCAAACTTGAATATTTCCCTTGCCTCACCAAGGGAATCTAATTTTTCGGTCTTGTAAAGACTAGCAACCCATGGTCTCCTACGCTCCAAGATATCCAGGGCCCACTGACGTGCAGTGCTTACCAACTCATTTGGCGAAACAACAGCATCCACAAGACCCAGAGCATGAGCTTCCTCACCTTTAACTGGTTTTGATGTCTATGAGCAGGGAGGGGAGGGGAGGATTAGTTAGATATTATACAGTTGTGAAACTATAGAAATCACATGGATCAAGCAACTAGAGGACCTAGCTACAACATACCAGCATCATTTCCAGGGCCTTTGAGATACCTACAAGACGTGGAAGTCTCTGTGTTCCTGAGCCAATCAGATACATGAGATTGGAAGTAAGAAATGAAATCCCTTTTTTGAGGAAAATGAGTCCAATCAATTACCATGTGTGAAATCCAAGAAGTATACTGTATCTTTCTTAAAGGAAGAATCGACAGCAAATAGGCAAACACTAGTTCATTTGCCCTACTCCGCCGTAAGCCAAACCACTTTTAAAAAAATAAAAAATAAATAAAAAACAAACCCTTTTTTATTTAAAAAAATAATGTTAAACAATAAAATCAGGAAAAAAAAACAATAAGGCAAAAAAATAAAAGAAGATGTCAAGTCAAGTAAACTTTTCAAACCCGTAATCCGGGTTATTAGATCAGAAATACCACAAATGAAAAAGCAATGAAACTCAATTCTTAGCAAATCTAACCTTGAACGATGAATCATTACTATTATAATTATAATTATAATTATAATTATTGTTATTATTATCATTACTACTACTATCATTATCATTACAGCTATCACTATTATTATTATTATCAATAAGTAATATTTTCATCATCATTATTAGTATTATTATTATCATGATCACTATCACTATCATTATTATCATTATTAGTATCATCATCGTTATTATTATTATTATTGTTAATAATATTGTTATAACTATTATCATAACTACCACCACTAATATTACCATTATTTTTTTTCTTATTACTATAATCATTATTATTATTACAGTTATAACCACCACCACTATTATTATAACAAATTATTATTACTATTACTACTGTTACTACTATTATTAATCGTATTATTATTAGCACTATTATTATTATTACTATTATTATTATTATCATCGCCACAACTATTATCACATTACAGCCAATATTATTATTATTATTAGCCCTATTAGCATTATTCCTATCCATTATCATTACCATTATCATTACTACTATTATTATTATTGTTATCACCACCACCACCATTATTATTCATATCATAACCACTACAACCATCATAATAGAATATTATTATTATTATTATTTTAATAAGCTATTATTATTACCACTAGTATCACTAGTATTATCACAATTAGTAGTATTATTACTATCATTATCATTATTATAATCCTACTAATATTATCATTTGTTATTATTATCACTACCACTATTATTATTATCATTGCCATTACTATAAATAGTGTTATTACTATTATTATCACAATTATTACTATCATTGCAACTATTATTGTCATAAAAAACTACTACTATTACTATAATTATTATCATAATTATTATTGGTTTCGCCGTTGCTATTACTATTAATACTATCACCACAATAATAATAATAATAATAACAACAACAATAACAATTACAATAACAATAAAAATAATAAACTATTATTATTACCACCATTATTAACATTATCATCACTATCAATAGTATTATTAATAATATTGTTAGTATTATTATCATTATTACTATCACTATTGTTATTATTAGAACTACTACAGTTACCATTATTGTTGTTGTTATTGGAATAATAAAAACCATAAACTTGATTTGAAGGATAAAATTAAAAACATAAAAACTTTGATAAAAAAGTAAAGAAAACAAATAAGAAATCAAAAGAAGAAAGACCAAACTGAAATAAATATTATTACTATTGAAAAAAAATCATAAATTTGATTTGCATGATAAAATTAAAAACTATAAAAAAAGAGTCAAGGAAAAAAATAAAAAAAAATCAAAAGTAAAAGGATTGAATAAAAAAATATCATATACACAAATTAGAATTGAAGGACTAAATTGAAAACAAATAAAATTTTAACAAAAAAGAAATAACTTAAATTAAAAAAACATCAAAATTGAAAGGATGGATTTTGAAACACCAACAAAACTTAGAGAAGAATTTAGTTTTACGAGGGTAGGAGAGAGAAATAATAATTAAAAAAAACAAAGAGAGCGGGCCACTGGCGATAAACCAAAATAATAATTAAATGGTATCACCCCTAACAAAACCCAACAATTACAATACACACACACACACACACACACACACACACACACATGAAAATACAAATATACCCCCTATGACCTATGAAAATGGCTTAAATTTTTTAACTTCAATGTTAAATTTGTAATTTTACTTATCAAAATGTGCAATGCCCAAAAAGACCTTTGACCCGAGTTAAATGTTTTTTATTTTAAGAGTAGTAAAGTCATTTTACCGTGCATAAACATGATAAAAAGGCAATAAAACCCTTGAACAATTATCAAATGACAAATTAACAAACCAGTTTACCCCTCAAAAGGCAACATTCCAAGAGTTTTTTTAAGGGCAAGATCATCATTTTATTATTACAATCCACAATAAACAAAGGCATATCTACAATGAATGCAACCATCAATTTTCCGTTTACAACTGTTAATCAGCAAGTTCTTTAACAGTTTTTATTCACTTAGAATGATAAAAGATGAGCTAAATGAGCTACTTGTACATAAACCCTCTTTTTTTTTTCTTTTCTTTTTTTTTGCATATTTATCGACAAAATATAAATGGCAAGTCTATGATGTAAGAGACAAAATTTCTGATTTAGTTTTTGTGAATAGTCATTAGGCTCTCATATCATGACCATGGAAATCATTTTTTGGGTCATTTGCCTCAACAAGATGGAAACAAACACTGTCCCTTCCAATGAGAAAATCATATCACGAGCCACATTATCTCAATTTCATGGCTACCATGTCTTCACACACCATATCATCTTAACTGACTCACCTTGTCCTCCATCAAAACTACCTCTCACTCTCGAAATCATCACTGATTTATCACTATTTGTCTAGAAAGTAAGTGATTTCAACATTCTTATTTCCCTACTACATGTTGTCTTTAAACACCTGCTGTTAGATTTTACAAGAATGAACATCCTTATGCTGAAATTTGTCATTTAACTTTTGAAATTCGCCAAGGTGTCATGCCATGCAGATTTTACAACTTTCAAAAGCAATTACTCACTCTATATACTCATCAATTCTAATTTAGTGAGCACTAAGCTTTACTATCTCTTCCACCTGATACATTACCAATGCAAGAAAAAAAAAAGGTCGTCTATAGATTTTCCTTACCAGTTACCATCTTGATCAAATAACCAAATTGTAAACCACTGATCATTTCAGGAAAGTGCAAACGACAATGCTGAAATTTTAATTTTATTGAAATTACAAAGAGCACATTAAGATAGAAACAGAAAAAGGTTGTCATTCTGGGGACCTTCAAAAAACAAGAAACGTAAACATCTCGCTGACATACCTCCAAAACCAGGAATTATGCCAAGTTGAAGTTCAGGTAGGCCTAATTGAGCAGTAGAGGTTGAGATACGTGCATGGCATGCCTGACATAGCAAGTATATCATATAATCTGAAGAAATCAATTATAAAGTGATACAATTAAGAATATGTAGCAAGACATACCATTGCAACCTCTAGGCCCCCACCTAATGCAAGGCCATCAATTGCAGCAACGGAAGGCTTTTTTGCAGCTGGAAAGCAAAGCAACTATTCAAATAGCTGAAATATGTCGATGAAACTTTTGTTGAGGACATTTAAGCCATCAGGAATGAAGAAGGATAAACAAAAGAGTACCTTCTACAGTATCACTGAGAACCTCCACGGATATAAAACCAGGCTTTGGTTCATTCGCTGAGAAAACATAACAGGGACTTTATTGGAGTTACAGGTAAGAATATCTTGAGCATGAGAAATATAAAATACTGAACATACATTTTCCCCCTTGAACTCCTCCAAATGAAGAAATATCAAAGCCACCAGAGAACTTGCCCTTTGCACCTGCATCATTAACATGAGATGTTAGCTTGGCATCTCACATTCTCATGCAGTTCTGATGCTTGGAAATGTAATGCAAACTCCTTGAAATTTTTATGAATAATCTCTAAATATTTAAATAGTTACCTGTAATAACAATCGCCTTCACATCATCTCTTCTTAAAGCTTGCTCGAAACTGTCCTTCAAGCTGTACAACACTGGACAGAAAGCAATAGGGATAAGTTCCATATTTGATCACTATCATTGAAGAACATCGTTTAATTGAAAAGTAAGTAACTGCAACATCAAGCAAGTCTAGATTATGCGAATTGTATCACAAATTTGAGTAGAATAAGAATACACCTGGAACCCGAAAGGAAATTTCAAATGCTTCCAATCATTAGCTTAAATCAGAACCAAGTTAACAGGCTTGCAGCAAAACACAAATCACGTAAATATTTTTCAAAGTGAGATAATAAGCCTCGAGGATAGTCTCCTAATTCTTTGAAAAAACAATCATAACATCAAGATTGAGAGGATAGAGGCCCTTTACCCCATTAAAGATGCAGCATGCCATCCTAAATTGTCAAATTACACACCAAATTGTTAAAATTATCTTTTATTTATCCTGGTAAACAGAAGTTATAATGTGAAATGATAAATCAAATGGACCAACTAGCAAACAGAATCCAGTTTCTTGAAACAAAAACAACCACCAATTCATAAAAATAGAAAATCTTAATCCTACACAGAAAACTCAGCCCACCACCCAACCATAAAACAAGAAATCAAGCTTGAATATCAAAAGGGTCCGCATAAAACGAACTAAATATACAAGATCTAACTTAATTCGAACCAATTAAAGACAAAAAAAGAAGAGCGAGTGATACCGTCTAAAGAAAGCGAATTAACAGGAGGATTGATGATGGTGATTAAAGCCACCCCATCAGCTCCAACTTCAATTGTGGTTCTTCCCTTAGTCCTGCTTCCTTCCATTCTCTCCTTCTGAGATCTTCTCAATCTTGTTTTGTCTTTCCCTGTGAGTCTTAACGAGGTTAGGTGTCGTGTCTTAAAACAGAGAGAGCGACGTTGCCACGCAGCAACGGTTTCAAGTTAGAAAGAAACTTATAGCAAGCGGGCAATCTTGTTTCTTGTTGCGTCTATCAAAACTCCAATCCCTTAGCTTCACTTGCGTTTCTTTAGGCAGTGAACGTACCTGCCAGTTATTATTATTTTTTTATTTTTGTCATCCTTATATAAATAAGTCCAGCCACGTGTGATAATACCATTAAAAAAACACCAGTGGAATCCACTGCGGAACGTGCTTCCACGCGCCCTACTTGCGCGTCATGGACATGGAGAGCTTGCTACCATTTCTTTAATGCTATTTTCATCTCGAAGTTCTAAATATCCTAACGATCGTGTTTCGGTGAGGGCATGCCACGAATGCAGCCAGATTGGATATTCTATTTTTCTTTATTTTATTTCTTGCTGCTACGGATATATATACTTCCAGGAAAAAAAAAATAAAGAAATTTGAAATATAGCAAAGCAATCGTGTCAGCTGGTTATTGGTTATTTTTTTAATATATATATATATATATTAGGAAGCAATATTCCAGAGATGATTGGATTTGGATATGCCTGGAGTTCGTCGATGATTCCGAAGCTCACGCATTTCTATGTCATTTGCTTTGATTTGTGCAGGCACTTGACCCGGCCTTAAAATCGGCCTTTCTTTTGTTGTCCTTTGCAACTATTTCGATTTACACCTACATATTTTATTTATTTTACTTGTCGTGTGACCCTTACTCTACACCGATTCATAATTTTTTTTTAAAAAATAAAAATCTTAAATATATAAATTATTTTGATATATATTTTTACAGAAAAAAATTATAAGTATAAATTAAAAATTTTATCTACAGATCTATGCATTAAATAAAAAAATCATTAGCAATAACTAAAAGGGAAATTAAATAAATAAATAAATAAAATAAGATATTTATCATTTTGTGTCCACCAAATTTATTTATTAAAATAAATAAAAAATAAAAAAACATATTAAACCGAGTGAATAAAAAAATAGATGAACATATTTTAAATATTATTTTAAAATAGTTACTTTCTTGAAAAACAAAACTTATCTATATAAAATAAAATAAAGAATAAAATAAAAAAACTATAACAATTAAATACAAAACAAATTATTTTTTTTAAAAAATATTTTATTAAAAAAGGCTTGCAAAACATGTGGCCGGGGCAATGAGACTAAGACAAATCGATAGAAAATAAATTGAAAGTAACCACAAAACTAATTTTTTAAAAAAATAATAATTTAGACAAATAAAATCATAAAAGAAAATGAGGAAAAAAAGAATTTCTAACCTATTAACTCTTAAAACTTGTTACTCATGTCATTAGATCAAAAAAACAACAAGTGAAAAAACTATGAATCTCAATTATAAAAAAATCAAACACTGACGGATGTAATAAGAATAAAACCAACCACATAAAAAATTTTAATTAAAAGAATGAGAGTGAAAACTAAAATAATAAATAAATTTGAGGGCATCAAAACAATTTAAATTGAAGGGCTAAATCGAAAAGAAGAAAACTTTAACAAAAGTAAAAAGAAATCAAAAGAATAAGTGTTAAATTGAAAAAAGTAAGATAACATAGACTTTGATTGAAGGATGAAATTAAAAACCAATAAAACTTTAATAAAAAAACCAAGGGTGAAAATGAAAAATAAAAAAAATAAGGAACGGATTGCAAAAAAAATATAACAAATTGTAATTTAAGGACTAATTTAAAACATAAAAACTTTCCCAAAAGGGCTAATGATGAAAATAAACAATAAAAACATAAGAACTAAAAGAAAAGAAAAAAGAAAAAATAAAAAGGACATCCATGTGCTTTCTATAGAAGAGAGAGAAAAAAAGAAAGAAAAAATTATTATTAACAATAAACCATATATCAACCATAGTCACATGCCATATTAGGACGAAGAGGATGTATGGGTGCTTTTAAGGACACGATAGAAAACAGGGTTTAGACATCGGGTGGCATTGCATATGTCGACTAAAAGATGTGGACACCATTTAAGCACCAACAACTATCCCGAATTAAAAATTAAAAAGCAAATATAAAATTATTAAAATACCCTCATTATCCTAAAAAACAGACAAACCAATGTGAAAAGACTAAAACATCCCTACATGCATAACTTATTTTTTGTCTCTTCTAATGATAAAAATATATTTTAACTGTAGCTCAAGAAGGGAAAAACCAAAAAAGTCTCTTCGTCAATAGCTCAAGTATATTTTTTAACCTTAAGGGTATATAAATATTTTTATCATGTTTAAAGTTTGTGAAAAGATAAAAAAAAACATCCTTCATCAGTAATTCTAAATTTTGTTGACCTTTGGGGTAAAACAATATTTTTATAGTAAAAAATAATTGAAAAAAACTATCATACTGATTAGTACTTAAAAGTGCATTTTTATCAAGGTTTTATATCATCATTTTGCACTTGAAGTATCAATAACTCCTTAACTAAAACATGTTTTATAATAATGCATCTAATAATATAAGATACCTATAATTTGTGGTAAATGTCTATTTTTAATGCAGGCCTATCACATAAATGAAAGGATTGATTGATGAATTTAAGAATTGAAATTGAAAGGACAAAGAGATGGCTAAACTCCGAAAAGAAATGTCGGTGCAGTCCATACCGGAACACTGTTCGGTAATTGAATCATATCTGAAGTTGTAGATCTTCGATTTAGGTCCACTTTATAAGGATGGAAAGGTAAGACATAGGCCTACAACTTTCATATGGAGCCCAAGATCTAAAAAGGTCATTTTCAAGTCCAAATTGTAGCAACAACAAAGAAGCCCGAACTTGTCCTCCAGCCCGAGCACTGTTCAGTATTTTGGCCATATCTGGAGTTCTAGAAGTCCAAATGAGCTGAATGTTTTACACAAGAAAGCTGAGACAATTGCCTACAACTTTCATGTTTTCAACTGGCTCCAATTTTGACGTTATCAATGACGTTTTGGGCAGATAAGAGAAGATAAGGATTGTCACCAAGTCAAGAGTTGGCCACCCACTCATCAATTAGTCATCAAATCAATAGTTCCCAATTTTGGCCTATAAAAGGAGGCATTTGCCATGCATTTAGGCATCTTGGTTTCCAGATCAAGATCATGCTCTTCCTTTCTCTCTTTGTATTTTTTGTAATGTTTATGCTTTACTTTTATTAATATCAAGTTTATGCCTTTCATTTCCTTGCATTTACTTAGTTAACTTTAATCTTATTCATGTTCTTATTTTGTTTATTTATTTTTCTTTCTTTCATTATGTCTAACTAAGTTTATTATGTCAAGGTGAAAAGGTTACACTAATGGTTTAAGAATAAGTATAGTGTAAACTTAATATGGACTTTAATGTTTGATACTAACATGTTTTATATTTGTTATCTTGTTCACTCTTTAATACTTTGCTTGTTAAATGACTAATCTTGATTTATGTTGTATAACACTTGGTACAACAAATGCTTGGCACTTTCATAGTTCATACTGTATGGTATAACCGACACCTGAGCTATGAAAGGAACTTGATTTGTTGTTAACATAAGTTATAATCATGAATGCTTGACGAGATTTACAAGTATTAGCATTAATCGAATAAGATGACTAATGTAATCATGTTAACAATATATAATCTGATTGGAACCTCCTTTGTGTGTGGTTTCCAATTGAATAATAAGAGTTTATACTATACTTGTTTGACATACCATTAGTGAAACCTCTAACCTTGACATTTGTTATTATTATTGTTTAATCCTTACATTAATTTTCCATCTCCAAGTTCTCATCATCTTCTTCTTCTTCTCTTTCTTTATTATTATTATTATTATTATTATTATTATTATTATTATTATTATTATTATTATTATTATTATTATTATTGTTATTGTCATTGTTGTTATTATTGTTATTACTATTATTATTGTTGTTGTTATTATTATTATTGTTGTTGTACTATTATCGTTTATAATTTATACAATTAACCTCCCTATGGTTTGACCCCGGTCTTGCCGGGTTATTTATTACTTCGACACTCCTGCGCTTGGGAGAAGACATCAATCTTTTAGTCGTGTCAAGTTTTTGGCGCCGTTGCCGGGGAGGTAAGTTCTAGTATAAATTATAGTAGTTATTTTATTTTCTCTTTTCACTTTTCTTGTATATAACTTTGTTTCTTTTCTCTTTTTTCTTCTTCTTTTGTTTTCCTTTTCCTTTTATTCTATTCCTACACGTGCATGAGAGTGTGGTCACGTACATCAAGTGGTAGACTTTCTAGGGTGTCTTCATCATTTTCAGAAAATATGGCCGAAGAAGATAATCAATCACTTCATAATGAGAATAACCGTGCTAGAACACTTAGAGACCACATGAATCCCACAAGAACAAGTGCACCATCATGCATAGTTTTTCCTCCCAATGCATCTCATTTTAATTTTAAACCAGGTATTATTCAACTTTTACCTTCTTTTCATGGCTTAGAATTGGAAAATCCATACTTGCATTTAAGGGAATTTGAGGAGGTTTGCAACACATATAATAATTTGAATTGTAGCATGAACACCATCAGATTAAAGCTTTTTCCTTTTTCATTAAAAGATAAAGCTAAAACATGGCTACAAAATTTAAGACCAGGATCCATTCGTGCTTGGGATGAAATGCAACAACAGTTTTTGAAGAAGTTTTTCCCATTTCACAGAACAAACTCTTTCAAAAGACAAATCACCACTTTCACTCAAAAACCAGGAGAAACATTTTACCAATGTTGGGATAGGTATCGAGACTTACTTAGTACTTGCCCTCATCATGATTTTGAAACATGGAGATTGATTTCACATTTTTATGAAGGGTTAACATCTAAAGATAGGCAAATGGTTGAATTGATGTGCAATGGAACTTTTGAAGATAAAGACCCTGATGAAGCAATGGAGTACTTAGACTTGTTAGCTGAAAATGCTTAAAATTGGGACACCGTGGGTACTTATGAGGCACCGAGTAAAACTCAACCTCATACATCTAGTGGAGATATGTACAACCTTAGGGAAGATCATGACCTTCAAGCTAAGTTTGCATCTTTAGCTAGAAAAGTCGAGGCACTAGAATTGAAAAAGAGTGGTCAATTAAAATCTGTTGAAAACATTGTGTGTCAAATCTGTGAAACAAATGAACACTCAACCAGTAATTGTCCAACCTTGCCTTGTTTTAAGGAATGTCTCCATGAACAAGCCTATGCTTTAAACAGTTTCCAAAAGGCCAACCACAACCCATACTCCCAAACATACAACCCTGGTTGGAGAAATCACCCAAATTTTAGTTGGAAGAGTGAGAACAATAATGCACAAACTTCACAACCACCGTTTCAAGCACACCACAATTTCCAAAATTCTCATGGATATGCACCTCCTTATGCTCCACCTCCTAGAAGAAATCTTGAGGAAACATTGCATGTATTCATTGAAAAGCAAGAGACAATCAATACTCAACTTGCTCAAAACATGACAGATTTTAAAGATACTCTTGCAAAATTAACATCTGCTCTCAGTTTCCAAGAGAAAGGTAAGTTTCCATCTCAACCACAACAAAATCCCAAGGGGCAATACAATGCAAATGCAAGTAGTTCCGGAAGCCAACACATGGATCAAGTCAAATCAGTCACTACTCTGCGTAGTGGTAAGGTTATTGAAAAACCCTCTCTTGAACCTTATGAGAAAGATGATGAGTCAATCTCTGAGGGTAAGGAAGGGGTTGAATCTGAAAATTGCAAAGAAACGACTGATTCACCGCCAGCACTTCCATTTCCTCATGCCATGACTAAACAAAGGAAAGTCAATCACAACTCTGAAATCTTTGAAACTTTCAAACAGGTAAGGATCAATATACCTTTGCTGGATGCTATTAAACAGGTTCCTTCCTATGCTAAATTTTTGAAAGATCTATGCACTGTGAAGAGGAAACTGAATGTGAAAAAGAAAGCCTTTCTAGCCGAACAAGTAAGTGCTATTCTTCAAAACAATAATGCTTTAAAATATAAAGACCCTGGTTGTCCTACAATTTCTTGCTTTATTAGAGAACATAAAATTGAAAGAGCTTTACTTGATCTTGGAGCTAGTGTGAATTTACTTCCATATTCAGTTTTTCAGAGTCTCAATCTAGGTGAGTTAAAACCAACTTCTATATCTCTTTTACTTGCCGATAGATCTGTAAAAGTGCCTAGAGGAATAATTAAAGATGTGTTAGTACAAGTCGATAAATTCATTTATCCTGTGGATTTTATTGTCTTGGACACAGAACCTGTTGAAGCATGTAATTCATTTCCTGTTATTTTAGGACGTCCATTTCTTGCAACTTCTAATGCATTGATTAATTGTAGGAATGGACTGATGAAGCTATCATTTGGAAACATGACATTGGAGATGAATATTTTCAACATTTGCAAGCAACCTGGAGATGATAATGATTTACAAGAAGTAGATCATATTGATGAATTAGTTTATGATCAACTTGAATCTACTTTAAGTAAAAATGAGTTAGATGAATCTGAAGATTTACAAATGATTTATTCTAAGGAAGAAATCACGGATGAAAAATGCACCAAAAATGTTGATGCAAATCTTTTGTCAATAGTGACAACAGATTCGACATCTGACATCACACCAATCGATGATTACTTTCCTAACGAATCCTTACTTTCTCTTAGTCTAATGCCTTGGTATGATAAAAATATCAATTTTCTTGCTTTAGGAGATTTGCCAGCTGATTGGAGTAATCAAGACAAAGAAAAGTTTTTGAACGAAGTGAAAAGCTTTTATTGTGATGACTCTAACTTATTCAAATATTATCCTGATCAAATATTTCAAAGATTCATTCCCGACAATGAGGTAAGTAGTGTCATTAAATTTTGTCATTCTGAAGCATGTGGAAGTTATTTCTCGTTAAAAAAGACAGCTATAAAAATCTTCCATTAAACTTTGTCATTCTGAAGCATGTGGAAGTTATTTCTCGTCAAAAAAGACAGCTGCAAAAATCTTTCAAAATGGATTTTATTGGCCCACCATGTTCAAGGACACGCATGCATTCTGCAAAACTTGTGAAAATTGTCAAAAAGTTGATACTGGTCAAAAAGTTTTGTTTTATAATTCTCAACTCTATTCATTCCCTATAGAGCTAAGATCAAGATGGAGCAATCCTTATGGGGCCTGTGATATTGAGAATTCAATGAATGACAATGTTTTTAAGGAAAATGGAAATCGTTTGAAAGCTTACTTTGATAATTTTCCTAGTGAAAATGAATCAACTGGTTGGAATGATCTGGTAGATAAAGGTTGATTTTTTTTCTCATATTGTTTTTGTGATTTTTACTAGTTTCTCTCACCCCGATCAATTTCTTGCTTTATTGGAGAGCATAAAATTGAAAGAGCCTTACTTGATCTTGAAGCTAGTGTGAATTTACTTCCATATTCAGTTTTTCAGAGTCTCAATCTATGTGAGTTAAAACCAACTTCTATATCTCTTTTACTTGCCGATAGATCTGTAAAAGTACCTAGAGGAATAATTGAAGATGTGTTAGTACAAGTCGATAAATTCATTTATCCTGTGGATTTTATTGTCTTGGACACAGAACCTGTTGAAGCATGTAATTCATTTCCTGTTATTTTAGGACGTCCGTTTCTTGCAACCTCTAACGCATTGATTAATTGTAGGAATGGACTGATGAAGCTATCATTTGGAAACATGACATTGGAGATGAATATTTTCAACATTTGCAAGCAACCTGGAGATGATAATGATTTACAAGAAGTAGATCATATTGATGAATTAGTTTATGATCAACTTGAATCTACTTTAAGTAAAAATAAATTGGATGAATCTGAAGATTTGCAAATGATTTATTCTGAGAAAGAAATCATGGATGACAAACGCACAGAAAATGTTGATGCGAATCTTTTATCAACAGTGACAACAGATTCGACATTTGAAATAACACCAATCGATGATTACTTTCCTAACGAATCCTTACTTTCTCTTAGTCCAATGCCTTGGTATGATAAAAATATTAATTTTCTTGCTTTAGGAGATTTGCCAGCTGATTGGAGTAATCAAGACAAAGAAAAGTTTTTGAACGAAGTGAAGAATTTTTATTGTGATGACCCTAACTTATTCAAATATTGTCCTGATCAAATATTTCAAAGATTCATTCCCGACAATGAGGTAAGTAGTGTCATTAAACTTTGTCATTCTAAAGCATGTGGAAGTTATTTCTCGTCAAAAAAGACAACTGCAAAAATCTTTTAAAATGGATTTTATTGGCCCACCATGTTCAAGGACACGCATGCATTCTGTAAAACTTGTGAAAATTGTCAAAAAGTTGATACTGGTCAAAAAGTTTTGTTTTATAATTCTCAACTCTATGCATTCCTTAGAGAGCTAAGACCAAGATAGAGCAATCCTTATGGGACTTGTGATATTGAGAATTCAATGAATGACAATGTTTTTAAGGAAAATAGACATCGTTTGAAAGCTTACTTTAATAATTTTCCTAGTTAAAATGAATCAACTGGTTTGAATGATCTTGTAGATAAAGGTTGATTATTTTGTTTTTCTTACATTGTTTTTGTGTTTCTTTTTGAGTGATTTTTGCTATTTCTCTCACCCCGGTCAAATGGCGGACAACGGTACTCCGTGACTTGTTTTTCTCACCCCGGTCAAATGGCGGATAACGGTACTCCGTGACTTAAGTCGGTTCTTTCAGCTTCCCATAATAACTGATATCTGTGTATATATTTATGCAATTATTTGAAACTCTCTTCCAATTCTCATTTGAAAATGGACACTAATCTTGAAAAATTGAAAAAGTATTTTTCCGCTCTGTCTCAAAATACGATTACAAAAATTTACCGTGCTAGATGTGCAAGATTGAGATTGTTAATGAATCATGGAATTCCTGAAGATATTCGCTGGTTGATTGAAGCAAAGGTCCGATTATCAAGTGAGTCCTCTAATTCCTTCATTTCACACATGCCTGGAACAGGTAAAAGCACTGTTGCAAAGAAACGTCATGCAAAACGACTAGAAGTCTGTCATCGATGTGCTAGATGGACTTGTAAAACACAATGTCGTTCTTTAGGAATGGTATCTATAAACCGTGAAGATAAAATAGAATTCATTAAGGATGGCCTGAGTAAGGAGTCTTTAGATAATCTTCTACGGACTCTTGAGACGCATCCTAGTGGAGATGTGCATCGTGTAATTCATGATTTATGGCCACTATTTCTTAAAGAACATCATCGACTTAGTCTTGGGAATCTGACTAAAAAAGACCCTGTTTGTCAGTTTTTAAGAAAACTGGATGGGAAGCCTATCCCCGACCCATAGAGGGCGTTTAAGCCGTTCTTGAACGTAAAACCAAGGGAAGATGTGAGCCACAATCACAACTACCTGTACATACACATGCTTTTTCAAAAAGTAAATAAGTAAATAAATAAAAAGAGAGAGAGAGTGTGTGAGACTCCAGCTGGCCTACATATAGATGTTATGATTGCCTTTCTCATTTCTCATCTATAAAACCCTCTCTTCCTTCCTTTCATTTCTACTCAACCCATACATTCAACAAATACAGAAGTGTGTAGAAATGGCAAGTTCCTCGAGTAATCATATAAGAAATATTTGTGTTTTCGGTGGATCTAGTCCTGGGAAAGAAAAGGAGTTTTTTGAATCAGTAAATCATCTTGGTCAAGTACTAGCTGAGAGAAAGATTCATTTAGTGTATGGGGGAGGCAGTCTTGGGTTAATGGGAGGTGTGTCAATAGCTGCATTTTTAGGAGGTAGTCAAGTTTTGGGGGTTGTCCCCGAAGCTTTCGCACAAGGGGACATCATTGGAAAAACAATTGGAGAGGAACTTCAGGTCTCCACAATGTCAGCTCGAATGAATGCAATGTTTAACCATGTTGATGCCTTCATTGCTTTACCAAGTGGTCTAGGTAGATTGGAAGAGATCTTTCATATTTCCTCTTGGGCTCAACTGCACATTGACCATAAACACATAGGTTTGTTAAATGTTAATGGTTATTATGATAAATTGTTGTCTTTTCTTGATCATGCTGTGGAACAGGAATTTCTAACATCTTCTGCACGACGAGTCATAATCTCTGCTGCTACTACTGAACAATTGATTGACCAACAACAATCTTTCATTCCTGTGATTGATCATTCCATGAGTCGCATAAATTGGTCATCTAAGGAAAGCCGTAAAAAGCTTAGATTGAATTTGAGCCTTCATTTGTGAATTTTTGTGTCTTTTGGTTTTATTATTGTGTTTTGTTGTTACTTATATCTGTTTCAGTGTGTTTCAGGTTTGTCAATGTTCGTTATTTTAGGTGATATCTTCTATACTCTATCTTTCTACCTTTAAACTTGTTATTAATGAAAGCAAAGCATAAACATTACAAAAAAATACAAAGAGAGAAAGGAAGAGCATGATCTTGATCTGGACACCAAGATGCCTAAA
>NW_011506109.1:0-409 GCF_000495115.2 Populus euphratica
TTGAGTAGATATAAGGTTTTATATCATCATTTTGTACTTGAAGTATCAATAACTCAACTAAAGCATGTTTTAAAATCATATATCTAATAATTTAAGATACCTTTGATTTATGGTAAATGTTCATTTTAAATGCAGGGCTATCAGATAAATGAAAGGATTGATTGATGAATTTAGAAACTGAAATTGAAAGGACAAAAAGAGACAAAAAGATGGCCAAACTTAGAAAAGAGATGCCGGTGTAGTCTAAACCAGAATATTGTTCAGTAATTAGGTCATATCTGGAGTTGTTGATCTCAGATTTAGGTTTACTTTATATAGTTGAAAAGGTAAGACATAGGCCTACAACTTTTATATGGAGTCCAAAATTTAAAAAGGTCATTTTCAAGTTCAAATTGTAGCAACAACAAAG
>NW_011506109.1:1100-2548 GCF_000495115.2 Populus euphratica
TGTTATTGTTATTATTACTATTGTTATTGTTTATTATTATCATTTATAATTTATATAATTAACCTCTATGTGGTTTGACCTCGATCTTGCTAGGTTATTTATTACTTCAACACTCCTGCACTTGGGAGAAGATATTAATCTTTTAGTCGTGTCAGTTGTGATTTAGATTATATACCTACCTAAATCAAATAAGCTTATCTAATCTAATGATATTATATGCATCTAATGAAGAAAGAAAGAAAAGTGCTCATTATTTAAAAAAAAAAACATTGAAGATACATTTCAATCTAATTAAACACTACATGAAGAAAATAAAAAAAAAATGATACTAGCAAACCTGAGTGCACTTGCCAAACATGAAACATGTTCATGAGGCCATTATAATTTTTAAATAAACTAGAAAAAAAAAAGATAGAGTATAAAGTGTTGAGGTATAATCTTTGTACACAAAGAAAAGACAGAAAACCAATCTCTTCGAATTTAATCTTTTCAATCTATGAACTCAATAATAAGTGTAGTGTAACCCAATTAAAAGAAACCACAACTTTCAATTTCTAACCAATCTAAGGTTAGAAGAAAAAATTAAAAAAAAAACAATTTGACAAGAGACTGAAAAAAAGTATTATAAAAGAATGAAGATCAAATGTTAACAAAAATATGAAGGGAAAATGACATTGATTAATTTAAAGGTGAAATTCAAAGAAATCAAACTTTTTACAAAATAAATCAAAACTCAAAATAAAAAAGGATAAAAACTAAAACAAAAAAATAAAAATAAGAAGAAAAATATTATTTCAAATAAGGATGAAATAGAAAATAAATTTAAAGTTTATAAAAAGGAATTATGATGAAAAATAAGACAATAAAAAACAAGAGAATCAAAATAAAAACCTAAACAAAATAAAAAGATAACATGGATTTTTTTTATTAGATAACGCCCTTTTGGAGGCTAACAAATTGAAAGAAAGAAGATAAAAGCTAATGAAAATGGCATATAAGACAAGAGTTATTGCAAAATGCTACTCATAACAACCTATAATATAATTTAAATAAACTTTTGCACATGTTGGTCAAATGGAAACTATTATAATTAGACAGCTTAGTTGCAATTATAGGCCTTTTAACCTAGTATGAAATCAACTTTCCTCAAGGAAGAATTGAAGGAAGATGTTTATATAGATCAAGCTCCAAGTAATGTAAAGTAATGTGATGAGATAAAGAGACAATGTTTGTTGACTTTCTGACACTCTTCATGATTTAAAATAAGTACCAATAGCATGAAACATCAACATTAATTAATAAATCTTTATTGATTTTATTTTTTTAATATTAATTTAGTTAGAATTTAACTTTATAATAAAGCATAATCATATGGAGAAAGCACTGTAACTTTCCTCACAAAACATTGTGGATTGTTATAGTCTCTCCACATGGTTTTTAAAATTATA
>NW_011506105.1:0-2553 GCF_000495115.2 Populus euphratica
TTGTAACTTATTAGGAATTTTGTTCAAGGTTAATTTAGGGTTAATTACAATCTCATTTGATATTTTTTTCAAGATGTAATTAAAATCATCTCATCAAGATTTTAATAATGATATTTATTATGTAAAAAATAGAGCCTAGTGTTTTCCTAATGACCCTTTTTTTTTGCTTTTTTCTTTTTAATTTCTTTCTCCTACTAGATCACCTTATCTTCCTTTTCTTTCTTCTTCCTTTTCTTTCTTGTCATGAGATCTTAAATTATCTTTGAACTATTGGATCTTCATAAAATTTTAGATTGATTTTTGTTTAAGTTAATTAATTTACAAAGTAACATGTCTTACAAAATCACTAAAGAAATATTTGAAATAATGGTTATATACAAAAATATATTATGAAATGCTACCCTTAGTCTAAGAGCATGTTTGGAAACACGATGCAAAATTTTTTTTCCTTGAAATATTTTTTTTTTTGTATTTCATATAGTTTTGATGTACCAATATCAAAAATAATTTTTTAAAAATAAAAAAACTTTATTTTAATGCATTCCTAAGCGAAAAGGTGTTTTAAACTACTACCACTATTACAATCCAAAACATGCCTTAAATAACACTCATATACAAAAATATTTTTTCAAGCACAATTTTATTTTTAATAATCAATAATGAGTTATTTATCGATTCTTATACTTTTCAATCAATTTTATTAAATGAATTTTATTTTTTACCAAACATTTTTTATTTTTTAATGGAAAAAATTTTTAATTTCAAAAAATAAGTAAATATTATTATTTTCTTTTCTTAGTCATTAAATTCTTTTAATATTCTATCTTAGTACCATGAGTTTATTGTATTGTTATAAAATTATAACATAGTTTGATAAAAGTTTTGGAAAAGTAACACAAAGTTAGAAAAGTATTAGGGAGACAACACATTTTAAACACATTTACTATTGAGAATAACATTTATTTTAAAAATCATGTCTCCCTCGATTTAATTAATATATATAAAAAATAAAACTAATTTTTTATGGAGATCCAATAACCAAAAAATAAAATTCAAAATTCAATGATTAAAAAATAATAGATCACCATAAATACATTGGAACTTCATTTTTAATACTCAGTATCGTTAAAAAATTCTTGATAAGACTATTCTAAACACACCTAAAAATACCATCAAATACGATTGTAACTTATTAGGAGTTTTGTTCGAAGTTAATTTAGGGTTAATTACAATCTCATTTGATATTTTTTTCAAGATATAATTAAAATTGTCTTATCAAGATTTTAATAATGATATTTATTATGTAAAGAACGGAGCCTCAATGTTTTCCTAATGACCCTTTTTTTTTGCTTTTTTTTTTTTAATTTCTTTCTCCTACTAGATCACCTTATCTTCCTTTTCTTTCTTGTCATGAGATCTTAAATTACATTTTTGAACTATTGGATCTTCATAAAACTTTAGATTGATTTTTGTCTAGGTTAATTAATTTGCAAAGTAACATGTCTTACAAAATGACTAAAGAACTATTTGAAATAATGGTTATATACAAAAATATATTATGAAGTGTTACCCTTAGTTTAAGAGCATGTTTGGGAACACGGTGCAAATTTTTTTTGCTTCAAATATTTTTTTTTGTATTTCATATAGTTTTGATACATCGACGTCAAAAATAATTTTTTAAAAATAAAAAAACTTTATTTTAATGCATTCCTAAGCAAAAAGATATTTTAAACTACTACTACCATCACAATCTCAAACATGCCTTAAATAACGCTTGTATACAAAAATAATTTTTCAAGCACAATTTTATTTTTAATAATCAATAATGAGTTATTTATCGATTCTTATACTTTTTAATCAATTTTATTAAATGAATTTTATTTTTTACCAAACATTTTTTATTTTTTAATGGAAAAAATTTTTAATTTCAAAAAATAAGTAAATATTATTATTTTCTTTTCTTAGTCATTAAATTCTTTTAATATTCTATCTTAGTATCGTGAGTTTATTGTATTTTTATAAAGTATTTAAGAATTATAACATAGTCTGATAAAAAGTTTTGGAAAGGTAACACAGGTTATAAAAAGGTTAGAAAAATATTAGGGGGATAATATAGTTTGAATTTTAAAAGTCATGTCTCTCTCAATTTAATTAATATATATAAAAAGTTAAACCCAAAATTTTATAAAAGATTCAATTACCAAAAATAAGATTTAAAATTCAATGACAAAAAAAAAAAGATTACTATGAACACATTAGAGCTTTATTTTTAACATACTCAGCACCATTGAAAAGATATTGATGAAACTATTATAAACATACATAAAAAAACCATCAAATATGATTGTAACTTATTAGAAGTTTTGTTGAAGATTAATATAGAATCAATTACAATCTCATTTGATGTTCTTCCAAAATATAATTAAAATTATCTTGTTGAGATCTTTTTAACTACACGGTGTATTACTAAAAAACTGTTACTAAAAAACAAAGCCTTAATATTTTTCTAACTATCATTTTTTTTTTCAATTTGTTTCTCTTACCATATCAGCT
>NW_011506207.1:0-2420 GCF_000495115.2 Populus euphratica
TCATGTTTTTTTTTTTTTAATTATATACAATCCCTTTCCCTTAGTTGTTACCTTTAACAAAAGAACATAAATAATGTAATAATCCAATATGCAACCCACAATCATATGTTAAAGTGTGTGTGTGTAAATTAAGGTTTAAAAATACATGTTAAATAAGTATATGAGCAGAATTAAGTGGTAACAATACGAGAGTTTGTAAATCTGAATATTTCAGGAAGTATTATAATAGACCTTGTTATGAATGGTTACTAAGATGCGTCTCAAGAGTCACTTTAACAAAAGAACTCCTTTACTCTGCCATTCTAGTAACAACAATTATGCACATGCTTTATGAAATGAAAAACAATTTTTTTTTTATCAACTACTACCCTCTCCCCCCAACCAAAACGAGACATTGTCCTCAATGTTCTAAGGTAGAAAGATAGAGTATAGAAGATATCACCTGAAATAACGAACACTAACAAAACCTGAAACACACTGAAACAAAAATAAGAAATAACAAAACACAATAACAAAACCAAAAGACACAAATTTTTACAAAAAAAAAAAAATTCAAATTGCAATTGTGATTGTGGCTTACATCTTCCCTTGGTTTTACGTCCAAGAACGGCTTAAACGCCCTCTATGGGTCGGGGATAGGCTTCCCATCCAGTTTTCTTAAAAACTGGCAAACAGGGTCTTTTTTTAGTCAGATTCCCAAGACTATGCCAAGCATGTTCTTCATGAAAATGGGTTCCTAAGTTATGAATTGCACGATGCTTATCTTGACTATGATGAGACTTAAGAGTCAATAGAAGATTATCTAAAGACTCTCTGTGTTTTGAAATAAATCCCACCTTCTGACAATTTTCACAGTTTTTGCAAAATGCATGTGACTCCTTGAATATGGTTCAGTTTTTGCGGAATGCATCTGACTCCTTGAATATGATGGGCCAGTAAAATTCACTTTGTAAGGTTTCTACAATCCTCTTTTTTAATGAGAAATGATCCCCACATGCCTTAGAGTAACAAAAATTAATGAAATTACTTACCTCATTGTCGAGAATGCATTTTTGAAATATTTGATCAGGACAATAATTGAATAAGTAAGGGTCATCCCAATAAAACTTTTGCTCGTTGCTCAAAAATTTTCTTTTGTCTTCAATACTCCAATGAGTTGGCAAAAATCCTGAAGCAAGAAAATTGATATTTTTAGCAAACCAAGGCATTGAATTAAGAGAAAGTAGAGATTCATCAGGAAAGTAATCATCGATTGGTGTGATGTCGGGTGACGAATCTGTTGTCACTTTTGATAAAAGATTCGCATCAACCTTTTCGATGCCTTTTTCATCCTCGATTTCTTCCTGATTGGTCATGGCATGAGAAAATGAAAGTGCTGTTGGAGAATCAGTCATTTCTTTGTAATTTTTAGATTCAACCCCTTCCTTACCCTTAGAGATTGACTCATCATCTTTCTCACAAGGTTCAAGAGTGGGTTTTTTAATAACCTTACCACTGCGAAGAGTGATGACTGATTTGACTTGATCCATGTGTTGACTTCCAGAACTACTTGCATTTGCATTGTATTGCCCCTTGGGATTTTGCTGTAGTTGAGATGGAAACTTACCTTGCTCTTGAAAACTGAGAGCAGATGTGAATTTTGCAAGAGTATCTTTAAAATCTGTTATGCTTTGAGCAAGTTGAGTGTTGATTGTCTCTTGCTTTTCAATGAATGCATTCAAAGTTTCCTCAAAATTTCTTGTAGGAGGTGGAGCATAAGGAGGTGCATCTCCATGATAATTTTGGAAATTATGGTGTGCTTGAAACTGTGGTTGTGAAGGTTGTGCATTGTCACTCTTCCAACTAAAATTTTGGTGATTTCTCCAACCAGGATTGTATGTTTGGGAGTATGGGTTGTGGTTGAGCTTTTGGAAACTGTTTAAAGCATGGGCTTGTTCATGGAGACATTCTTTAAAAGAAGGCAAGGTTGGACAATCGTTTGTTGAGTGTTCATTTGTTTCACAAATTTGACACACAATGTTTTTAACAGATTTTAATTGACCACTCTTTTTCAATTCTAGTGTCTCAACTTTTCTAGCTAAAGATGCAAATTTAGCTTGAAGGTCATGATCTTCCCTAAGGTTGTACATACCTCCACTAGATGTATGAGGTTGAGTTTTACTCGGTGCCTCATAAGTACCCGCGGTGTCCCAATTTTGAGCATTTTCAGCTAACAAGTCTAAGTCCTCCATTGCTTCATCAGGGTCTTTATCTTCAAAAGTTCCATTGCACATCAATTCAACCATTGGCCTATCTTTAGGTGTTAACCCTTCATAGAAATGTCAAACCAATCTCCATGTTTCAAACCCATGATGAGGGCAAGTACTAAGCAAGTCTCGATACCTACCCCAACATTTGTAAAATGTTTCTCCTGGTTTTTG
>NW_011506110.1:0-2544 GCF_000495115.2 Populus euphratica
CAAAGTAAAAAATCTCTTGGTTCAAAATGATTTTCCTATATTATTAGTTTTTCTTTTAATTAGTCATGTAATTCTAAGATCAAGAAACCTTTAACATGCAATAAGTCTATTAGATTTAAAATTTATATTCAATTCTCTCCCAAATTGCACCATGTACAAATAATATATTGATTACATTTCCACATACAAATATCCTTAAATATAAAATATGTAAATAAGGTTTTCAATTTCTAAAAGTTGAAAAGGTTTTGCAAAATCACTAAATGAACACATTCTTCTTCTTCTTCTTATTTTTTTTTTTAGAGAAAATGAAAACTAGAAATAAAAAAGAAAACTACACACAAAAAATAAAATTTAAAAAATCTTACAAGTAAATTGTAAAAATGAAATAAAGTCAAGTGAAATATTATTTTGAAAAGTTTGTTAGAGGAAAACCAGAATTAATTATTAGGATTTAAAATCAAAGTTTCTTTTTCTTTTTAATCTTAATAGAAACAATATGGTTAAATCTATACTTGTCAAACCTAACATGCTGGTTGATTTGATATAAGTCATAATCAAATTAATTTTTTTAAAAATTAAAAAATATATAATCTTGAATTTTTCTGAAAAATATCAATAAATTTTTAATTAAATAAAATTAATTTAGATTTCTAACCAGATTAATTCTTATTATCTATTGTGAAACACCACTCATATTAAGCTTTGAACCGGCCTAACAAGTTAGATTAAATTTAATGAAGTTAAGGCTCACCCTAATTAGGCCTTAAACATGTTGGATTAAAATAGTTTTTTTTCCTCACCAAAATTGTTTTGTCTTATTTTAAAGTTTGTTCAAATAAAATAGTCAATGGAAGCATTTACGGTGAAACAAACGGCGCTTAAGATCCACCCAAAAACATATTGTTTATTAGCGTTCAGCCGTTCACAGCTGTGACGAAAAAATAAAAAAGACACGAAGTTCTCCCTTGCCATGCATCAAGGCTAAAGCCAGAAAGAACGAAAGAAAATCAATGGCAGCTTTCGCGATAAAATCCCTAGTAAGCCAAATCACCGCTAAACACTCACCGTCTGATCGTGCGTCATCCAGAATCGAAATCAAATCAGCACTGATTTCTGTGAAACGGCGCTGCGGTAGCAAAATTCCAGTCTTGGCGGCTTCAATTCACAGTGAAAGCGACCAAACAATTGAGGCGCTGAAGAAGAAGAACGGTAATGCTAAAAACATTCAATCTAATCTCTTGCAGGATGCTGAATACGATGTCGCTTCGAAAGACGCCCATCCAAGTACGGACACGCAAAGCTTCTAGTGTAATTATTTCTTTTAGATTTTTTTTTTAAATTTGAATTTTTTTTTTTTTTTTGCTTTAGAACCATTATCCTCTACTCATTTATCAAATTCAGTATCCAGTGGGTCTTGCCTTCGCGTTGCTTACCAGGTAAATTATTTTATTTTATTTTATGTTTTGAATGTTGATTTTTTTTAAATAATAATCAATGAATATATTTATTATATAATTGATTAAAATCTTGAGATTAGTAAACTTACTTCTCTGTTCTAATAGGGAGTTCGTGGCGCCTACAGTGAGTCAGCAGCACAAAAGGCGTATCCGAATTGCGAGGCTGTCCCATGCGAGCAATTTGATACTGCTTTTGAAGTGAATTCTTGAACCTTATTTATTTATTTTTTTTACATTTAAGTTGGCAGATAAGTCATATGGTCTTCAATTTTGCAAATTCATGCAATAAAATGTTCTTTTTTTTCTCCTTTTAATTTTTTGATGTTCGCATTTTTCAGGAATTTTAGATTGATTAGTTCATAGTCAGTGGATAATGATGCTTTTGGTTGTTGGTTTTCAGGGATTAATAAAGGTTTTTATAGTTTCTTGTGTCTTGTTCTGGAGAGAAGATTTATCCTAGGATTTTTTTTTCAGCCCGAGACGATTGCATGTTTGATACCCTTTTCATAAAAAGGTGGTAGTAAAATCTGAATAAAAACAAAATTGCTTTCAAAGGCACTCACAGAATGTCATATTTTGAGATTAAGGAGCTATTTGATGTAGGATGACTTTCATTAAGTGTCCTGCAAATGATTCGTGATGTTGGAGAATTAGGAATTTTTAGAAGAAATTAGAGTTTCATGTACAGTGAATAGCAACAGATGTTAATAATGCTGCATAGAATAGCGATCCTTTCATAGGCGTCAAAAGCCCTAGGAAGGATGTAGAAAATTAAACAGTTAGAGGAAAATATACATAATATGAACGCCTAATTGATATTCTTATTCCTAAAGGCTAAGTTTCCCAGGTAGACTAGGTTTACAAGAAATCTCAAAATAAAAATTCAGACTAAAATAATTTATAAATTTCTCTTTACTTGGCTTCATTACTTTTGTGATTTGGCAATACATTCAACGATTTTCACCAATAAGTCAAGGCTTTGATGTACGATGACTTTCGATAAGTGTCCCGCAAATGATTTATGATGTTGGAGAATTAGTAATTTTTAGAAGAAATTAGAGTTTCATGTACAGTGAATAGCAAC
>NW_011506147.1:0-2500 GCF_000495115.2 Populus euphratica
TACTATACTTATTCTTACACCATTAGTGTAACCTTTTCACCTTGACATATTAAACTTAGCTAAACATAATTAAAAAAGAAAAGAAAAATAAATAAACAAACTAAGAACATAAATAAGATAAAAGTTAACTAAGTAAAGGAAAGGAATTGAAAGGCATAAACTTGATATTAATGAAAGCAAAACTTAAGCATTACAAAAATACAAAGAGAGAAAGCAAAAACATGATCTTGATCTAGAAACTAAGATGCCTAAATGCATGGCAAATGCCTCCTTTTATAGGTGAAAATCGGGAACTATTAATTTGATGACTAATTGATGAGTGGGTGGTCAACTCTTGACTTAGTGACAATCCTTATCTTCTCTTGTCTGCCCAAAACGTCATTGATAATGTTAGAATTTAACACGACTAAAAGATTGATGTCTTCTCCCAAGTGCAGGAGTGTCGAAGTAATAAATAACCCGGCAAGACCGGAGTCGAACCACAGGGAGGTTAATTGTACAAATTATAAACAACAACAATAATAACAATAACAACAACAATAATAATAGTAGCAATAATAATACTAATAATACTAGTAGTAGTAATAACAATAATAATAATAATAATAATAACTATAATAAAGAAAAAGAAAAAGAAGAAGAAGAAGAAAGGTTGATGAGAACTTTGAGATGAAAAATTAACGTAAGAATCAAATAATGATAACAAACAATGTCAAGGTTAAAGGATCCGCTAATGGTATGTCAAACAAGTATAGTATAAACTCTTATTATTCAATTGGAAACCACACAAAAAGGAGGTTCCAATCATATTATAAATTGTTAATATAATTACATTAGCCATCTTATTCAATTAATGTTATACTTGTAAATTTCATCAAGCATTCATGATTATAACTTATGTTAACAACAAATCAAGTTCCTTTCATAGCTTAGGTGTCAGTTACATCATACAATATGAGCTATGAAAGTGTCAAGTATTTGTTGTACCAAGTGTTATACAACATAAATCAAGACTAGTCATTTGACAAACAAAGTATTAAAGAGTGAACAAGATAACAAATACAAAACATGTTAGTATCAAACATGTAAGTCCATATTAAGTTTACACTATACTTATTCTTATAACTATTAGTGTAACCTTTTCACCTTGACATAATAAACTTAGCTAGACATAATGAAAGAAAAAAAAAACAAAATAAGAACATAAATAAGATAAAAGTTAACTATGCAAAGGAAAGGAAATGAAAGGCATAAACTTGATATTAATGAAAGCAAACATAAAGATTACAAAAAAATACAAAGAGAGAAAGCAAGAGCATGATCTTGATCTGGAGACCAAGATGCCTAAATACATGGCAAATGCCTCCTTTTATAGGCCAAAATTGGAAACTATTGATTTGATGACTAATTAATGAGTGGGTGACCAGCTCTTGACTTGGTGACAATCCTTATCTTCTATTCTTTACCCAAAAAGTCATTGATAACATCATAATTGAAGCCACTTGAAAACATGAAAGTTGTAGAAAATTGTCTTGTCTTTCTTGTGTAAAACATTCAGCTCATTTTGACTTTTAGAACTCCAGATATGGCCAAAATACTAAACAGTACTCGGGTTGGAGGGCAGATTCGGGCTTGTTTGTTGTTGCAACAATTTGGACTTGAAAATGACCTTTTTAGATCTTGGGCTCCTATGAAAGTTGTAGGCCTATGTCTTACCTTTCCATCCATATAAAGTAGACCTAAACCTGAGATCTATAGCTCTATATATGACCCAATTACCGAACAGTGTTCCGATGTGGATTACACCGACATGTCTTTTCTAAGTTTGGCCATCTCTTTATCTTTTCAATTTCAGTTCTTAAACTCATCAATCAATCCTTTTATTTATATGATAGGCCTGCATTTAAAATGAACATTTACCATAAATTAAAGGTATCTTATATCATTAGATATATTATTATAAAACATGTTTTAGTTAAGGGGTTATTGATATTTGAAGTGCAAAATGATGATATAAAACCTTGATAAAAATACACTTTTAAGTATCAATCAGAATTAAAACCACTTAAAAACATAAAAGTTTTAGGAAATTGTCTTAGCTTTTCAGGAAAAAAAATGAGGTCATTTGGACTTTTAGGACTCTAGATATGGGCCAAATATTAAACAGTACGTGGGCTGTAGGACAGATTCAGACTTCTTTGTTGTTGCTATAATTTGGACTTGAAAATTATCTTTTTAAATTTTGGGCTCTATATGAAAGTTGTAGACTTGTATCTTACATTTCCATCCATATAAAATAGACCTAAATCTGAGATTTACAGCTCCAGAGATGACCCAATTACCGAACAGTGTTCTGGTTTGGACTACATCAACATCTCTTTTCTAAGTTTGGCTATCTATTTGTCCTTTCAATTTCAATTCTTAAACTCATCAATCAATCCTTTCATTTATGTGATAGGCCTGCATTTAAAATAAAAATTAACCATGAATTAAATGTATC
>NW_011506144.1:0-1780 GCF_000495115.2 Populus euphratica
GTAGTTGTGAGAAGGGAAGATTACAAGTTGAGTTTTTGCATGAATCAATTATGTTGGTTGCATGATGAATACGATTGAATTTGGAATTTTGTATAGATATTTGATTTAGAGAATCTGAGTATGTTTATTTTTCTTTATTTTCTATTGTGTATACACTAAGTTGAAGATGCCAATATTTGCATGATAGGTCCTTCAAATGTGATGAGTCGAGCCTAATTATGGTTATTATTATTCTTTTTATTTCAAAGTTTTTATGGTTTTTTTTTTTTTTTTTGCTTGAGGACTAGCAAAATCTAAGTTCGAGGTGTGATTGTGCATCAAAAGTATCATTAAATCTCTTATTTTACATATGTATTTCTTGTTTTATTTGGGGTTTTTATAATAATTGATGTGCTTTTTAGTAATGAAGTTTCTTTTAATATTTCGATAGGTTTTTGGAGCTTAAAGGGATTATGTCTGAAAATTTAATGTTGGAATTTCAAACAAAGAATTGAAGAGAATTTGAAGTTTGAAGCAAATCTTGGTTCAAATAAGTGCTCCAAATTTTCTCCAAAAAATCAATTATATTCTAATCCTAGAAAAGATTATTAAATGATCTAATTCAAGCCCAAACTTGCCTTATATTGTGTGCAAACTTCAATCATCAAACACTCAAGGTTTCAATGTCAATCTTAGCCCAAATAACAAGTACATTTTTATCCTTACATGATACTTAAATTCAGCCCCAAATCAGCCTTTAAATAAGCTGAAGCACAATCCATGATCTTATATGTTCACACAACAAATAACAATTGATTTATTTTGGGTAATTCATTGATCCAAGAGGGCAAGCACATAGATGGAAAGTTGTAGGGGACATGGTTACATTGTTTTGGGTCAAAGAGAAGAAAGTGACAGCTCATAAAGGAGAAAGAAAAACGTGCACCAAAATAGTTTCTAAGTTGGCTTGATTTGATATTTTAGAACACCTTTTGGTTTTTTAACCATAACGTTTGACTCATATGTCCATATGAGCTATTCTTTAATGATCTGGAAAGGTGATAGAATTTCCTATAAATATGTCACTAATAGCCATCTCCAGAAAAGGCTTCTAATAGGGTTGAAATTGCTGTTCAAAGTTGGCATCATATTTATGTTCAAATTTGTACTGAAATTTTGTTGTGTTCTTCTTTGTAGATTTCAGTTCTTTAGTTTGTAAAACTTATTATTTCAGTTTGATTCAATTTATTTCATGTTTATTAAAGTGTTCTTAGATATAATCATGGTTGTCTAATGATTAGTACTTAAAAGTGCATTTTTATCAATGTTTTATATCATCATTATCCACTTGAAGTATCAATAACTCCTTAACTAAAACATGTTTTATAATAACATATGTAATAATATAAGATACCTTTAATTTATGATAAATATTCATTTTAAATGTAGGCCTATCACATAAATGAAAGGATTGATTAATGAGTTTAAGAACTGAAATTAAAAGGACAAAAAGATGGCTAAACTTAGAAAAGAAATGCTGGTGTAGTACAAACCGGAACATTGTTTGGTAATTAGGTCATATATGGAGATGTAGATCTCATATTTAGGTCTACTTTATATGGATAAAAATTTAAGACATAGGCCTACAATTTCAAGTAGAGGTCTGGTTTTAAAAAGACTATTTTCAAGTCCAAATTATAGCAACAACAAAAAAGTCTGAATCTGTCTTGCCGCCCAAATATTGTTTAGTGTTTGACCCATATCTAGAGTTCTAGAAGTCTAAATGACCTCCATTTTTTTT
>NW_011506144.1:1911-2200 GCF_000495115.2 Populus euphratica
GAAGATAAGGATTGTCACCAAGTCAAGAGTTGACCACCCACTCATCAATTAATCATCAAGTTCCTAATTTTGGTCTATAAAACGAGGCATTTGCCATGCATTTAGGCATTGACACGACTAAAAGGTTGATGTCTTCTCCCAAGTGTAGGAGTGTCGAAGTAATAAATAACCCGGCAAGACCGGGGTCGAACCACAGGGAGGTTATTTGTACAAATTATAAATAACAATAATACAACAACAATAACAATAACAATAACAACAACAACAATAATAATAATAATAACAATAA
>NW_011506144.1:2260-2507 GCF_000495115.2 Populus euphratica
GTTAAGGTGAAAAGGTTACACTAATGGTGTAAAAATAAGTATAGTGTAAACTTAACATGTACCTTAATGTTTGATACTAACATGTTTTATATTTGTTCTCTTGTTCACTTTTAATACTTTACTTTTTAAATGATTAATCTAGATTTATGTTGTATAACACTTGGTACAACAAATACTTGGCACTCTCATAACTCATATTATATGGTAGAACCGACATCTAAACTATGAAAGGAACTTGATTTGTTGT
>NW_011506280.1:0-2350 GCF_000495115.2 Populus euphratica
ATTTCCCGACCATTAAAAATCGAGGAAATCCGCAAAAATAGGAACCGACCTGGAATGGCCCCAAATTTGGTGGGCAGCCTCAGAAAAATATGACTGATTTTACTGGATAGATTTCATGTGGAAAGCACAACCCATGACTTGCCAAGTTCGGACCCAAGCCGTTGCGCGCTGCCGAATTGGCATGTGCGTGGAGGCTGCCGTTGTCCGCGGCACACCTCGTTTTCATCAGCCTGACACCTTGATGAATTTTCCCGCCTGGCCTGGCCGGCACGGCGTCAAACAGTCTGCGTTGCCGATTTTTCCCGACATGCCTGCAGCTGCACAAATCTGCGCTGCCGATTTTTCAATCCGGTGGCATGGCTGCCACCGCCCCAGTTTCTGGACCAGCCCTCATCTTCGTCAAGCCTTGCCAGTCAAGCCTCGCCGTCCGCAGCCAATTCGGTCGACTTGGCCGATTTCATCAGGGTTGCCGATTTTTGCTGACATGCCTCCGGCTGCCCAAGTCTGCGCTGCCGATTTTTCCAACAGGTGGCATGGCTGCCACCGCCCCAGTTTCTGGACCAGCCCTCCTTTTCATCATGCCTTGGCTGTCCAGAGTGACAAAATTTAATGAAATTACTTACCTCATTATCGGGAATGCATCTTTGAAATATTTGATCATGACAATAATTGAATAAGTAAGGGTCATCCCAATAAAAATTTTGCATATTGCTCAAAAATTTTCTTTTATCTTCGGTATTCCAATGAGCTGGCAAAAATCCTAAAGTAAGAAAATTGATATGTTTAGCAAACCAAGGCATTGAACTAAGAGAAAGTAGAGATTCATCAGGAAAGTAATAATTGATTGGTGTGATGTTGGGTGTCGAATCTGTTGTCACTTTTAATAAAAGATCCGCATCAACATTTTCGGTGCCTTTTTCATCATCGATTTCTTCCTGATTGGTCATGGCATGAGGAAATGAAAGTGCTAGCAGGAAATCAGTCTTTTCCTTGCAATATTCAGATTCAACCCCTTCCTTACCCTTAGAGATTGACTCATCATCTTTCTCCAAGGTTCAAGAGTGGGTTTTTTAATAACCTTACCATTGCGAAGAGTAATGACTGATTTGACTTGATCCATGTGTTGACTTCCATAACTACTTGCATTGACATTATATTGCTTCTTGAGATGGAAACTTACCTTTTTCTTGAAAATTAAGAGCAGATGTGAATTTTGCAAGAGTATCTTTAAAATCTATTATGCTTTGAGCAAGTTGAGTGTTGATTGTCTCTTGCTTTTCAATGAATGCATACAAAGTTTCCTCAAAATTACTTCTAAGAGGTGGAGTATAAGAAGGTGCATATCCATAAGAATTTTGGAAATTATGGTGTGCTTGAAACTGTGGTGGTGAAGTTTGTGCATTGTCACTCTTCCAACTGAAATTTAGGTGATTTATCCAACCAGGGTTGTATGTTTGGGAGTATGGGTTGTGGTTGGCCCTTTGGAAACTGTTTAAAGCATGGGCTTGTTCATGGAGACATTCCTTAAAAGAAGGCAAGGTTGGACAATCGTTGGTTGAGTGTTCATTTGTTTCACAGATTTGACACACAATGTTTTCAACAGATTTTAATTGACCACTCTTTTTCAATTCTAGTGCCTCGACTTTTCTAGCTAAAGATGCAAACTTGGCTTGAAGGTCATGATCTTCCCTAAGGTTGTACATACCTCCATTAGATGTATGAGGTTGAGTTTTACTCGGTGCCTCACAAGTACCCGTAGTGTCCCAATTTTGAGCATTTTCAGCTAACAAGTCCAAGTACTCCATTGCTTCATCAGGGTCTTTATCTTCAAAAGTTCCATTGCAAATCAATTCAACCATTTGCCTATCTTTAGGTGTTAACCCTTCATAGAAATGTGAAACCAATCTCCATGTTTCAAAACCATGATGAGGGCAAGTACTAAGCAAGTCTCGATACCTATCCCAACATTGGTAAAATGTTTCTCCTGGTTTTTGAGTGAAAGTAGTGATTTGTCTTTTGAAAGTGTTTGTTCTGTGAGATGGGAAAAACTTCTTCAAAAACTGTTGTTGCATTTCATCCCAAGCACGAATGGATCCTGGTCTTAAATTTTGTAGCCATGTTTTAGCTTTATCTTTTAATGAAAAAGGAAAAAGCTTTAATCTGATGGTGTTCATGCTACAATTTAAATTATTATATATGTTGCAGACCTCCTCAAATTCCCTTAAATGCAAGTATGGATTTTCCAATTCTAAGCCATGAAAAGAAGGTAAAAGTTGAATAATGCTTGGCTTAAAATTAAAATGAGATGCATCAGGAGGAAAAACTATGCATGATGGTGCACTTGTTCTTG
>NW_011506314.1:0-2315 GCF_000495115.2 Populus euphratica
GGTTAACTTCCTTGGGTTGGGATTACTATTTTTGTCTTTTTTTTTCTTTTTGTTTTTTTTTAACTCTATATACATATACTTTAAAAACATCATGCATCTTTAACCCATGTAACGAGCTTTCAGCTAATGACTCCCAGACCAGTTGGTCTTAGGGCATTAGGTGTTAAGACACCCCTACGAGCTTAGTAACTCGGGTCGCAGATACTGATATGTAGATAGTGCAATGTTTGATTCCCTTAAGCTTTTCTCCTCAACCCATGTAACAAGCGTTGGGCTAATAGCTCCCAAGTCAGTTGACTTTAGGGTATTAGGTGTTAAAACACCCCTTCGGGCTTAATTGCTTAGGTTAGGGAGGCTACGAAACCAAACTTATCTACATTTTTATTATCATCATTTTTTTTTCTTTTTTTTTCTTTTTGTTTTTTAATTATATACAATCCCTTTCCCTTAGTTGTTACCTTTAACAAAAGAACATAAATAATGTAATAATCCAATATGCAACCCACAATCATATGTTAAAGTGTGTGTGTGTAAATTAAGGTTTAAAAATACATGTTAAATAAGTATATGAGCAGAATTAAGTGGTAACAATACGAGAGTTTATAAACCTGAATATTTCAGGAAGTATTATAATAGACCTTGTTAAGAATGGTTACTAAGATGCGTCTCAAGAGTCACTTTAACAAAAAAAACTCATTTACTCTGCCATCCTAGTAACAACAATTATGCACATGCTTTATGAAATCAAAAACAATTTTTTTTTTATCAACTACTACCCTCTCCCCCCAACCAAAACGAGACATTGTCCTCAATGTTCTAAGATAGAAAGATAGAGTATAGAAGATATCACCTGAAATAATGAACATTAACAAACCTGAAACACACTGAAACAAAAATAAGAAATGACAAAACACAATAACAAAACGAAAAGACACAAAAATTCACAAATGAAGGCTCAAATCCAATCTAAGCTTTTTACGGCTTCCCGTAGATGACCAATTTATGCGACTCATGGAAGGATCAATCACAGGAATGAAAGATTGTAGTTGGTCAATCAATTGTTCAGCAGTAGTAGCAGAGATTATGATTTGTCGTGCAAAAGATGTTAGAAATTCCTGTTCCACAGCATGATCAAGAAAAGACAACAACTTATCATAATAACCATTAACATTTAACAAACCTATGGGTTTATGGTGAATGTGCAATTGAGCCCAAGAGGAAATATGAAAGATCTCTTCCAATGTGCCTAGACCACCTGGTAAAGCAATGAAAGCATCAGCATGGTTAAACATTGCATTCATTCGAGCCGACATTGTGGAGACCTGAAGTTCCTCTCCAATTGTTTTTCCAATGATGTCCCCTTGTGCCAAAGCTTCAGGGACGACTCCTAAAACTTGACTACCTCCTAAAAATGCAGCTATTGACACACCTCCCATTAACCCAAGACTGCCTCCCCCATACACTAAATGAATCTTTCTCTCAGCTAGCACCTGACCAAGATGGTTTGCTGATTCTAAAAACTCCTTTTCTTTCCCAGGACTAGATCGACCAAAAACACAGATATTTCTTATTTGATGACTTGAGGAACTTGCCATTTCTACACACTTCTGTATTTGTTGAATGTATGGGTTGAGTAGAAATGAAAGGAAGGAAAAGAGGGTTTTATAGATGAGAAAGTAGAAAGGCAATCATAGCATATATATGTAGGCCAGCTAGAGTCTCACACACACTCTCTTTCTTTTTATTTATTTATTTACTTTTGAAAAAAAAAAAACATGTGTATGTACAGGTAGTTGTGATTGTGGCTCACATCTTCCCTTGGTTTTACGTCCAAGAACGACTTAAACGCCCTCTATGGGTCGGGGATAGGCTTCCCATCCAGTTTTCTTAAAAACTGGCAAACAGGGTCTTTTTTAGTCAGATTCCCAAGACTAAGTCGATCTGGTCTTTTTTTAGTCAGATTCCCAAGACTATGCCAAGCATGTTCTTTATGAAAATGGGTTCCTAAGTTATGAATTGCACGATGCTTATCTTGACTATGATGAGACTTAAGAGTCAATAGAAGATTATCTAAAGACTCTCTGTGTTTTGAAATAAATCCCACCTTTTGATAATTTTCACAGTTTTTGCAAAATGCATGTGACTCCTTGAATATGGTGGGCCAGTAAAATCCACTTTGTAAGATTTCTTCAATCCTCTTTTTTGACGAGAAATGATCCCCACATGCCTTAGAGTGACAAAATTTAATAACATCACTTACCTCATTGTCGGGAATGTATATTTGAAATATTTGATCAGGACAATAATTGAATAAG
>NW_011506115.1:0-2536 GCF_000495115.2 Populus euphratica
TACTCGGCGGACTTATGATGAGTCGCCAACTTTTTCTTTTTTTTTCTCTCTCCCTTTCCTCCGAAAAAATTGTGCATGGCCCCTTGCATTTTTATATTAGTTATTCAAGTTTATTTTCTTTTGATTTTTTTTCATGATTATTTAATATATATTTGTTTTATTCTGATTGATTTCTTAAATTTTCTTCTTTTTTTTTGCAATCGCATTCTCCTTTAAATTTTTTTGTTTATCAGATTTGATGTTTATTCTTTTTATTTTGTTGAGCTATTTGTTGTTTGTGTTTCAAAATCTATCCTTTTAATTTTGATTTTTAATTTTAGTCCTTTTCTTTTTTGTTAGAGTTTTTTTACTTTCAATTTATTTTTTTGATCTTATTTGTATATATAATATTTTTTTTATTTGATCCTTCTACTTTTGATTTTTTTTTCATTGGCTCTTTTGTTGAGGTTTTCATAGCTTTTAATTTTATCATTCAAATTAAGACTATAATTTTTTTCGATGATAATAATATTATTTTCAATTTAATCTTTTTTATTTGTTTCTTTTATCCTAAAGTTTTTATGATTTTTAATTTATCCTTTAAATCAAGTTTATAGTTTTTGTTGTAGCAGTAATAATAGTAGTGGTGGTGGTAATAATAATAATAGTGGTAATTACCATAATTGTAATAATAATAATAATAATAATAACACTAATGATACTAATAATATTGTTAATAGTGATAATAATAATGATGATAATAGTAGTTTATTATGATAATAATAGTGATGGTGATGATAATAATTGTGACAGCACCACGACGACGACGACAACTAAAATAATAATGTTATTAATAATAATAGTAATAATGAAACCAATAATAATACTGATAATATTGCTGCTAGTGATAATAATTGTAGTAATAATAGTCGTTTTTATGATAATAATAATGACAATGAGAGTAATATTGTGATAATAACATTATTTTTAATAATAATTATGATAATAACAATATTAATATTACTGATAGTAACTTTAATGGTAATAGCAATAACATAAGGAAAGATAGTAACAAATGATAACATTAGTAGAATATGATTAATAATAATGATAATAACATCACAACTTCCAGTAATAATAGTAGTATTTTATTATGATGGCTGTGGTAGTTATGATATCAATGGTGATGATAGTAATAATAGTAACAATTATAATAATAATATCAACAACTCAAAATAATAATAATGTTATTAATAACAACAACAATAATGCTAATAATAGTAATAGATGATGATAATAACAACGATAATAATGATTAGTGATAGTAGTCATGATAACAATAATAATGATGATGATGATTATAATAACGATAATGATATTATTTATCAATAATGATAGTAATAGTGATCATGATAATAATACTAATAATAACGATGACAATAATAATGATGATGAAATTACTTATTAATAATAATAGTGATAATGATCATGATAATGATAATTGTAATAATAATAATAATAAAGATGATAATAATAATAATGATAATAATAATTCATCAATATTAGATTTGCCAGGAATTAAATTTTATTATTTTTTTATGCATGATATTTTCAATTCAATAACCAACGTTACAAGTTTAAAAAGCTTATGTGACTTAACGTCCTCTTTTATTTTTTTGTCTTATTAATTTTCTTTATAATTTTATTATTTTATATTGAATTTTTAAATAAAAAATGGTCAACTAGGTTTCCTTTAAAATTATTAAATAAATTAATTCACATCAAGACAACTATTATATAGTTTGGATGTTGGGTCTAATATCTTAGTAAACTTATAAGTGCTTAGGTTTAGTGTATAAGGGAGTTCAAGAAAATTAGGTTTGACACTTATTAAATCTTCGAGTATTTAATTTTAATATATAATTAAATCTAATATAATTAAGTCTAGTATCTTAATAAACTTCCTACCACCTGAACTCAATGTGCCATCGATTGAGTTCTATAGGTTATTTGGAGGTGTAGAGTAAGATCTAAGAAAAAGGAATTTGTGTAAAATATATTGGTACAACATATAATAAAGACAAAAAAGGGCAATATCATCCCACCGGGAGCGAGTCAGAGTAAGGGTCAGTGTGAAAATAAAAAAAAAAAGATGAAAATATAATTAAACTTAAATAAATGGGTATAAAATAAAATAACCATATTTTTTAGGGGTTTAAAAACATTTTAAGGGTGGGGCCTGCTGCATAGATAATTAAAGTAAAAGCCTAAGCGAGTGATGGATGCGATTTATCTGGATCATTGGAATAATATTCTATATATTGATAATTAAAGTAAAAGCCTAAGTGGGTGATGGATGCGATTCATCTGGGACCGTTGGAATAATATTCTATACATTGATTATTGATGGTTCTTTTAGGAAAGATCCCATCTATCTTCGTTTGTAAGTAGCCTATTTACCTGTGCAACATCTCAGTTCATATAAAAATCTAGCTATTTCTTAAAAGAATAAAAATTAGCTAGAATAAAATTTTGTATTATAAACATAACAGTTGAT
>NW_011506114.1:0-2536 GCF_000495115.2 Populus euphratica
CCGTTTTAAGAGTTGAGATGAGTTATTTATCAAAAAAAAAAAATTAATTTTGTATTTTCGAGTGAAAATTAGTTTTTTAAGTTATGATGGTGTTTTTAAATAAAAATATATTTAAAAAATAATATTTTGAGCTTGATTTTTTTTACACCACTCCAGCAGACAACTCATTTTATATTTATTTTATTTATAAAAATAGATAGACAATACCAAGTAAAAAGAAAAAACACAAGAAAGAGTTAAGCATGGGATCATTTTCATTCATGGTAAGATTTATTTTTTCACTTTTAAATTTATTTATTTTTATTTAAATATAAATTCAATTAAGTTAATTTTTTTATCTTTAACTTAATTTTATTGTCTTTGTATGAATATTTAATTTTAGTGTCATGTAATTAAACGAGAGATAGATTCTAAAAAATAAATTACTTTAACTTAATTTTATTGTCTTTTTGTGAATATTTAATTTTAGTGTCATGTAATTAAACGAGAGATAGATTCTAAAAAATAAATTATTAAACCCAAGCAAATTTATCACTTGACTCAGTTAACCACGCTAATTTGTCTCAATCCAAAATGTGGCTAGCTAAATGAAATAAGGTGAAACCACGTCATCTCGAAACATTTCCTTTATTTTTAACTCAAACAAGGTCTTTAAGTTTTTTATTCAAATTCATTTAAATAAATCAATTAAATGTATTTTTAAAATATTATTTAATAAAATCTAATTCAATTTTTACTTTGGTTTCTAATAAAATTATAAACTATTTCTCTTGTTTTTCTTTACAACCTTTCATGGTATCATTGATTTGAATAACAAATTAAACTCTGTAAAACTCTCAAATTTAGATTATATATCTGCAAAATCAATATATCTGCATTAATAAATGTGGATCGAGAACTTTAATTTGGTGAGTGCAAAATCAATATATCTGAATTAATAAATAAATAAATAAATAATTGCACCATGTATAAGCTTAATTATTTTTCCATATAAATTTTAATTGATTACATTCTGAGTTCTTTTATTTTCAAGTTACTGCTATTTTTGGTGCGCGAACTTTCAATTTTCTTTAAAATCAATTATTTTTGCTATATATTTTTAATTAGGCACTTCTAAAAATTTGTCAATGAGTGCTTTTAATTTTCAAATCTAACAAATATTAACTTCACAATCTTATGTGAACCATAATAAACTGAGTTAATTAAAATTAAAAATTAAAAATTTAAGAGTTTATTTATATCAAGAAGACAACAAAAGACATTAAAAAATTAATTTGTGTTAACCATAAATTTCTAGGTAATAAAATAAAAATAAAGAAGCAACAAAAGATCTAAAAAGCTTAAGGTTTCGATGAAGATTTATATGGACATATATATATTAGAACATGCATAAGATTATAATAAAAAAAATCGGCTTTTTTGTTTAAGGAATTTGTGTTTAAAATTATTAATTTTGAAAAAATAATTATTTTTTTATCTTTTTCAATTAGTTGTAAAAATTTGCTTGGTTTGTGACAAGATAGTGGAGAAAATTGAGTAATCTAAGAGTTTTTATTTGGACCAATCATCTTTTATTCTTATTTTATTTTATTTTTTCAATTAAATTATTCAAATATGGGCCTTATAATTATGCAAAATGGACATCTGTGTTAGCATTTAAAAATTAACAAAAAAATAAAAAAAGTTTGCTCTTGTTTAAAGGACAAAGCTAAAACTTTGAGATTGAGAGAGTCACACAAGCATGTTGGGATCATCATTTATATATAAAAAAATGTTTGCAATAACTATTGATTTTGGATTAAAATATACTCTTTTTTACAAAAAAATGTCCATCTTATGGGGGGAAAAGGCAAAACTATACTATTGAATTTTAGAAACTATTTTGAATTTGATTTAATTTGGATTTTAATTGGAGTTCATCGCTCCACTAGCACCCCTAGTTTTGTGCCTCTTTTAGAGTGTTAATATATCCTGTTATGCAGACTCAAATTTTGAAAAACAAGTTCCAATTTATAGACGGTCGAGAATGACTTCTTTTACAATGATCCAATCCAATCCAAAATCTAATATAGTCATAATGCTAAAAAAAAAAAACTAATTTAAGATAAACTTTGATGTTAAACAATAGAAATTATGCTCGATAATATGTGCGTGTGGAACTTCAAAATGCTTTAATTCATTATTAAAACAATAAAATATATATGTAAACAATTACTAAATGCTATAAGTTAAATTAAAGGATAGACATAAGGAGTGTTCTAATTATAGCTAGCACTCCACTCTTACAGAAATAGTTAAGGAACCATAAAATATGCGAAGTGATATTAGTATTTGGTGGAGTGTTAATATTTTTATTTTATATTAAAGAATATTTCCAAATTAATAAATGACGAAAAGACTCCATGGATTGATTTCTTAACATGGTTTATATATTAGGAAAAAAATTTATTTGGTTCATAAATCCTAAGATCAGATACATAAAGTCTTTATATCTCATCATAGTTTCCAAAAGGTCCTTTTGCCTCTTTTTTCATAA
>NW_011500518.1:0-34305 GCF_000495115.2 Populus euphratica
AACAACAGTTTTTAAAGAAGTTTTTCCTATCTTAGATAACAAACTCTTTCAAAAGACAAATCACCACTTTTACTCAAAAACTAGGAGAAACATTTTACCAATGTTGGGACAGGTATCGAGACTTGCTTAATACTTGCCCTTATCATGATTTTGAAACATGAAGATTGGTTTCACATTTTTATGAAGGGTTAACACCTAGAGATAGACAAATGGTTGAATTGATGTACAATGAAACTTTTAAAGATAAAGACCCTCAGGAGCAATAAAGTACTTAAACTTATTAGCTGAAAATGCTCAAAATTAGGACATCACGGGTACTTTATAAGGTACTGAGTAAAACTCAACCTCATTTATCTAGTGGAGGTATGTACAACCTTATGCAAGATTATGACCTCGAAACCAAGTTTGCACCTTTAGCCAGAAAAGTCGAGGCATTAGAATTGAAAAAAAATGGTCAATTAAAAACTGGTGTGCCAAATATGTGAAACAAATGATTACTCAACCAATGACTGTCCAACCTTGCCTTCTTTTAAGGAATGTCTCCATGAACAAGCCCATGCTTTAAACAGTTTTTAAAGGATCAACCACAACCCATACTCGTAAATATACAATTATAATTGGAGAAATCACCCAAATTTCAATTGAAAGAGTGATAAGAACAATTCACAAACTTCACAACCACTGTTTCAAGCACATTATAATTTCTAAAATTCTCATAGATATGTACCTCTTTATGCTCCACCTCCTAGAAGAAATCTTTGAGGAAACATTGCATGCATTCATTGAAAAGCAAGAGACAATCAATACTCAACTTGCTCAAACCATGACAAATTTTAAAGATACTTTTGAAAAATTCACATTTACTCTCAATTTCCAAGAGAAAGGTAAGTTTCCATCTCACCAACAGCAAAATCCCAATAGGCAATACAATGCAAATGCAAGTAGTTTCACAAGCCGTCACATAGATCAAGTTAAATCAATCATCACTCTTCGTAGTGGTAAGGTTACTAAAAAATCCACTCTCGAACCTTGTGGGAAAGATGATGAGTTAATCTTCGAGGGTAAGGAAAGGGTTGAAGCTAAACATTGCAAAGAAAAGGCTGATTCCTTGCCAGCACTTTCATTTCCTCATACCATGACCAAATAAAGAAAAGACAATCATAACTCTAAAATCTTTGAAACTTTCAAACAAGTAAGGTTCAATATTGTCACGACTAAAAGATTAATGTCTTCTCCCAAGTGCAGGAGTGTCGAAGTAATAAATAACCCGGCAAGACCAGGGGTCGAACCACAGGGAGGTTAATTGTACAAATTATAGATGACAATAATACAACAACAACAACAACAACAACAATAGTAGTAGTAGTAGTAGTAGTAACAATAATAATAATAATAATAATAATAATAATAATCCTTATGCTCCACCTCCTAGAAGAAATCTTGAGGAAACATTGCATGCATTGAGAACAATGATAATAATAAATATCAAGGTTAGAGGTTCCACTAATGGTATGTCAAACAAGTATAGTATAAACTTTTATTATTCAATTGGAAACCGCACACAAAGGAGGTTCCAATCTAATTATAGATTGTTAACATGATTACATTAGTCATCTTATTCGATTAATGCTAATACTTGTAAATCTCGTCAAGCATTCATGATTATAACTTATGTTAACAACAAATCAAGTTCCTTTCATAACTCAAGTGTCGATTATACCATATAGTATGGGCTATGAAAGTGCCAAACATTTGTTGTACCAAGTGTTATACAAAATAAATCAAGATTAGTCATTTAACAAGTAAAGTATTAAAGAATGAATAAGATAACAAATACAAAACATGTTAGTATCAAACATTAAAGTCCATATTAAGTTTACACTATACTTATTCTTACACCATTAGTGTAACCTTTTCACCTTGACATAATAAACTTAGCTAAACATAATAAAAGAAAGAAAAATAAATAAACAAAATAAAAACATAAATAAGATAAGAGTTAACTAAGTAAAGGAAAGGAAATGAAAGGCATAAACTTGATATTAATGAAAGCAAAGCATAAACATTAGAAAAAATACAAAAAGAGAAAGCAAGAGCATGATCTTGATCTGGAAACCAAGATGCCTAAATGCATGGCAAATGCCTCCTTTTATAGGCCAAAATTAGGAACTATTGATTTGATGACTAATTAATGAGTGGTTGACCAACTCTTGACTTGGTGACAATCCTTATCTTCTCTTGTCTGCCCAAAACATCATTGATAACGTCAAAATTAGAGCCACTTGAAAACATGAAAGTTGTAGGAAATTATCTCAGCTTTCTTGTGTAAAAAATTCAGGTTATTTGGACTTCTAGAACTCCAGATATGGGCCAAATACTAAACAATATACGCTAAAGTCAAAAAAACTAAGATTTGCAATGTTGACGTGCGATCCAGCCGATGCCGCGGGATCCCATTTCAATATAACCTTATCACCGGGGTACTAGAAGGGGTTAATCCAGCAAAGACGACATGTGCTGATCAAATATTTGGGCTAGGGTATAAACCTAACAAGGAGGATCATCGGTGGGCTGCTAGTCGGAGAAGGGAAATAAGAATAGCTAGAATTGAATGAAGGGAGCCTGAAGACGAAAAGCTAGAAATCCCTCCCCTTAGCATGTCATTCCTAAAAGCTACATACATAATACAACATGATAAAGGAGCTGAAAACCTTGGTCAAGAACTGGAAAATATGAACATAAACACCTTGGAGGAAAATAAGGTGGAAAAAGATGACAGGAAGACAGTAGCGGAAAAAGGAGATGAAATACTACCACAATTGATGATCCACACACTAGAAAACGTCTCTACCAAGACCTTTGTGTGCAAGTTGGCTCAAGGCGAGAAGTTTTAGAATTGGGTGACCCAAGAAGCTCCAGTAGTTTTCAAAATGTAAACCAACTTTGTTTTCCTTAACATGCTTTTATCATTGCTTTTGTTTGCTTTTATTTTCACTAGTTGATAGTCAAGGCTCATGATGTCAGCTAGATTTTGTGTTTGTCATTGAGCCCATCTTTTCCTTAAATTAATAATGAGATCATGCACTTTTTAAAATTGTCTTTTTTATGCATTTACACCAAACACTTCCCGCTTTCAGGAATCTTGAAATCGGATCTCCTACAACATCACATACATTTAGCATCAAGAATAAATGGTCAAACTTGAACAAATATGTGATAGCTATGGAAGAAGAGGAGTGGGATGAAAGCAATATTAGTGAATTCACCAGGCTAGTGGAACAACAGGAACAGACTTGAAAGCCTACCACAGAGGAACTTGAAACCATCAATGTAGGTAGTGATCAGCTCAAGAAAGAGTTGAAAATAGGCACCTTAATTATTTCTAAACAAAGGACAAAAATGATCGCCCTATTACAAGAATATTTAGATGTCTTTGCTTGGTCCTATGAAGATATGCCCGGTTTGGATACAAATATTGTAGTACACAAGATACCGTTGGAAGTAGGTTGTAAACCAGTCAAGCAAAAGCTAAGGAAGGCCCACCCTGATATCTGGTGACACGATGAAAAGATTGATGTCTTCTCCCAAGTGTAGGAGTGTCGAAGTAATAAATAACCCGGCAAGACCGGGGTCGAACCACAGGGAGGTTAATTGTACAAATTATTAACGACAATAGTACAACAACAATAATAACAACAACAACAACAATAATAATAGTAATAACAATAATAATAATAGTGGTAGTAGTACTAATAATAATAATAATAATAATAATAATAATAAAGAAAGAGAAGAAGAAGAAGATGATGAGAACTTGGAGATGGAAAATTAATGTAAGGATTAAACAATAATAATAACAAATGTCAAGGTTAGAGGTTCCACTAATGGTATATCAAACAAGTATAGTATAAACTCTTATTATTGAATTGGAAACCACACACAAAGGAGGTTCCAATCAGATTATATATTGTTAACATGATTACATTAGTCATCTTATTCAATTAATGCTAATACTTGTAAATCTCGTCAAGCATTCATGATTATAACTTATGTTAACAACAAATCAAGTTCCTTTCATAGCTCAGGTGTCGGTTATACCATACAGTATGGGCTATGAAAGTGCCAAGCATTTGTTGTACCAAGTGTTATACAACATAAATCAAGATTAGTCATTTAACAAGCAAAGTATTAAAGAGTAAACAAGATAACAAATATAAAACATATTAGTATCAAACATTAAAGTCCATATTAAGTTTACATTATACTTATTCTTACACCATTAGTGTAACCTTTTCACCTTGACATAACTAACTTAGCTAGACATAATGAAAGAAAGAAAAATAGATAAACAAAATAAGAACATAAAAGTTAACTAAGTAAAGAAAAGGAAATGAAAGGTATAAACTTGATATTAATGAAAGTAAAGCATAAACATTACAAAAAAATACAAAGAGAGAAAGCAAGAGCATGATCTTGATCTGGAAATCAAGATGCCTAAATGCATGGCAAATGCCTCCTTTTATAGGCCAAAATTGGGAACTATTGATTTGATGACTAATTGATAAGTGGGGGGCCAACTCTTGACTTGGTGACAATCCTTATCTTCTCTTGTCTGCCCAAAACGTCATTGATAACGTCAAACTTGGAGCCAGTTGTAAACATGAAAGTTGTAGGCAATTGTCTCAGCTTTCTTGTGTAAAACATTCAGCTCATTTGGACTTCTAGAACTCCATATATGGCCAAAATACCGAACAGTGCTCGGGCTGGAAGACAGATTCGGGCTTCTTTGTTGTTGCTATAATTTGGACTTGATAATGGCCTTTTTAGATCTTGGGCTCCATATGAAAGTTGTAGGCCTATGTCTTACCTTTCCATCCATATAAATTGGACCTAAATTTGAGATATATATATCTCTAGATATGACCCAATTACCGAACAGTGTTCCAGTTTGGATTGCACCGACATCTCTTTTCTAAGTTTGGCCATCTCTTTATCCTTGCAATTTAAGTTCTCCAAGTCATCAATCAATCCTTTCATTTATGTGATAGGCCTGCATTAAAAATAGACATTTACCACAAATTATAGGTATCTTATATTATTAGATACATTCTTATAAAACATATTTTAGTTAAGGAGTTATTGATACTTCAAGTGCAAAATGATGATATAAAACCTTGATAAAAATGCATTTTTAAGTACTAATCATCTGGATTAAGGTTAAGGCAGAACTCGAGAAGCAATAGGATGCCGACTTTCTAGAAGTAGTTAGATATCCATAATGGGTATCCAACATTGTTGTGGTGCCAAAGAAGTAGGGGAAGATTAGAGTTTGCATGGATTTTTGAAATTTGAATATAGCTAGCCCCAAGGATGATTTCCGCTACCACACATAGATGTTCTAGTGGACAACGCTGCCCGAAGTTCCACATATTCCTTCATGGATGGTTTTTCAGGATACAACCAGATAAAAATGGCTCTAGAGGATAAGGCGAAAACAACTTTTGTCACACCTTGGGGGACATACTGCTATAAGGTCATGCCCTTTAGTTTGAAGAATGCAGGAGCAACCTATCAAAGAGCAATGGTGACTCTATTCCATGATATGATGCATAAGAAAATTGAGGTGTATGTAGATGACATGATTACCAAGTCTAAAAAGAGAGAGGATCATGTTGAAGTTTTGAGGAAGTTATTTGAGAGGTTGAGGAAGTATGAATTAAGGCTCAATCCTACAAAATGTTCATTTGGAGTTAAATCAGGTAAGTTGTTAGGATTTGTGGTAAATGATAAAGGTATGGAGGTGGATCCAAATAAAATAAGGGTCATTCAAGCTATGTCGTCCCCTAAAACAGAGAAAGAAGTAAGAGGATTCTTGGGAAGGTTAAAATACATTGCTCGATTTATAGCTCAGCTAACAACAACATGCGAACCTATATTCTGACTATTGAGGAAAAAGAATCCTGGAACTTGGAATGAGGAGTGTGAGGAAGCATTCAATAAAATCAAACATTATTTATAAAATCCACCTTTACTCGTTCCCCCGGTATCAGGAAAACCTCTGGTATTATATTTAATGGTAACTGAAGCAGCCATGAGATGTGTATTGGGTCAGCATGATGAAACTGGAAGGAAGAAAAGAGCTATTTATTACTTAAGTAAGAAACTCACCGAATGTGAGTCTAGATACACTGAGATAGAAAGGCTCTGTTGTGTGCTGGTTTGGGCGGCAAAGAGACTACGACATTATATGTTATACTATACCACTTGGTTAATTTCAAAGGTGGATCCTCTAAGGTATATTTGTAACAAGCCCTTTCTCTCAACCCGAATTGCAAGGTGGCGGGTTTTATTAGCAGAATATGACATAGTGTATATGACCAGGAAAGCCGTAAAAGGGAGTGCAATCACAGACCATCTAGCTGATAATGCTGTTGAAGATTACGAACCTTTGGATTTTGATTTCCCCGATGAAGATATATTGTCAATAGAAAAAGAAGAAGAGAAGACAGATTGGTGGACCATGCTTTTTGATGGGGCAGTGAATGTATATGGTAACGGGGCTGGTGCAGTAATAATCGCTCCCAATAAGAAACAGTATCCGGTTTCGGTTAAACTGCACTTCCAGTGCACCAATAATACAATTGAGTATGAAGCTTGTATCCTTGGTTTAGAAGCAGCATTAGAGCTAAATATAAAGAAGATAGATGTATATGGGGATTCAATGTTGATTATCTGTTAGGTTAAAGGGGAATGGCAAACCAAGGAAGAAAATTTAAGGCCCTACCAAGAATATCTATCCACACTAGCAAAGGAATTTGAAGAGATTAGATTCACCCATCTAGGAAGGGAGGGGAACAATTTTGCAGATGCTTTGGCCACGCTAGCTGCTATGACTACCATTGATCTCAAATACAAGGTACAACCTGTACATATTGATATTAGAAACGACCCAGCTCATTGTTGCTTAGTTGAAGGAGAAATAGACGGAAAGCCTTGGTATTACGATATCAAAAATCTTATGCAGAATCATGAATATCCGGTGAGAGCTTCTAAAACAGATAAGAAAACCTTGAGAAGGTTGGCCATAGACTTCTATTTAGATGAAGAGATTTTATACAAAAGATCATTTGATGGAACCTTGCTAAGGTGTTTGAATGAGACAGATGCTAGAAAGGCATTGTGAGAGGTCCATGAAGGAATTTGCTCAACTCATGCTAGCGGGCATATGATAGCAAGGAAAATAAAAAGGGCGGGTTATTTTTGGATGACATTGGAGAAAGATTGCATCGACTATGTCAGGAAATGTCACAAGTGTCAAGTTTACAGTGATAAGGTCAATACGCCGCCAGCTCTTTTATTTAATCTAATATCTCCCTAGCCATTTGCAATGTGGGGGATTGATGTGATCGGTCCTATTAACCCAAAAGCTAGCAATGGGCATAGATTCATCCTTGTGGCTATTGACTACTTCGTAAAATGGGTGGAAGCAAATTCGTATGCCCACGTAACATAGAAGGTAGTGAAGAGGTTTGCAGAAAAGGACTTGATTTGTCGATATAGTCCTCCGGAAAAGATAGTGACTGATAATGCACAGAATTTCAATGGCAAAATAATAGTGGAGTTGTGTACCAAGTGGAAGATCAAGCATTCAAATTCCTCGCCATACCAGCCAAAAATGAATGGAGCAGTAAAAGTCGCAAACAAGAACATCAAAAAGATTATTTAGAAAATGGTAGTCACGTATAGAGATTGGCATGAGATGTTGCCATTTGCTCTCCATGCATACTACACTACAGTCCGAACCTCGACAGGGATTACCCCATATTCTTTAGTGTACGGTATGGAAACAGTGATGCCATTGGAAGTAGAAATACCATCGTTAAGAGTATTGATGGATTCCGAACTAGAAGAGGCTGAGTGGGCTAAAGTGAGATATGAACAATTGAACCTGATCAGCGAAAAGAGGATAACTGCAATATGTCATCATCAACTTTACCAGAAACGCATGGCCAAGGCATATGATAAAAAGGTTAGGCCACAAGTATTTCAAAAAGGGGATCTAGTGTTGAAGAAAATATTGTCGTTACCCGAAGAAGATCGAAGCAAATGGTCACCAAATTATGAGGGTCCTTACATAGTAAAGAAGGCATTCTCAGGAGGAGCGCTGAAGTTGGCTAGAATGGATGGAGGAGATCTAGCTAGGCCTGTGAACTCCGACTCTGTAAAAAGATATTATGCTTGATGTAGGCTCCTAAATCAATAAAGCAAAGTTTAGCCATCGACTTCTTTCTTTTTGCACTGATCTCACAACACTCAATTTTGCATTAGTCCTGACAGTGTGTTTTTTTAGTTGTCGCATCACTCACTAAAAGGTTTATCATTGGCTAAATGAATTTCTTCTTTATATAAAAGCCCAGACTAGGATAACACCCCTACACTGGGGGCAATAAGAGATGTTTCATGAAAAGTTTTATGTATTTTGAAATGGGACGGAAGCCTATAGATTTGAAAATTAAGCTAAAAGCATTTGACAAGAGCATGACAAAGAAGGCAATGACAAATCATACATTTTTGAAAAGCTACTTGTAAAAAAGGTCAAAGACTTCTTCTCAAAGATATGATAGGCGGTATGAAAAATAAATCCAGCATACGACTTCAAAAGCAAGCTCATGTCAAGAGAGGGTGATGGGACCTATGTTTCAAAACCAGGTAAGAATGCATACATGACATCTAATCATAAATCATTGCATGAATGTTTTTTTTAATCACCAGGAGGAATCCTTAATGTACTCCCATAAGATTATGGATGAAGAAAGAATCATTGGGTTGATGATGATAAAGAACCACAGTTTTGATTTTGGAACAACAATAAAGTGAGAAGAACCTATTAGGAAATCTTTAAAAGAAAATGAAAGGTTCAAACCATGCCATCAGGAAGAACAACATTTGATATAAGCTTCGGTTAAAGGGAATCGCCAGATGGGATTCCAGGTTGACCGAGCTGCAAAAATAGATTTTTGGTTTTGGTTAAAGGAGATCGCTAGAAGGGATCTCAAGTTAACCCAACTGTAATACCGATATCAACTTTGGTTAAAAGAGGTTGCCAGAAGGGATCTCATATTTCAGCTTTGGTTAAAGAGAATAGCCAGATGAGATTTCAGGTTGACCAAGTTACATATATTATTTCGTTCTAGTGAGAGGAGATCGCTAGATGGGATCTCAGGTGGCTTTGGTTAAAGGGAATTGCCAGATGAGATTTCAGGTTGACCGAGTTATACATATTCTTTGGTTTTGGTTAAAAGGGATCGCTAGATGGGATCTTAGGGGGCTTTGGCTAAGGGAAATCGCCAGATGGGATTCCAGGTCGACCAAACTACAAATACAGATTTAAAAAAAAGAAGAAGAAGGGATCTCAGATGGAATACCAGGTTAATATAACTAAAGTTAGAAGCCCGAGGATTATCTTAGTTTCGGGTCAAAGCGGAATTGCTATAAATACAAAGTTTCAGGTAATCAAGATCAGTTATGGTAGTTCAGTTTTGATTATCTTTATAAAACTTACTATGCAAAATCCTTACTCCGTAAGTATTATAAAGAGGGGGCATCTGTTGTAACCTATTTTTGGGTATCCCATAAATAAAATAAATAAAAATAATTAATTAATTAAAAAAAACTGAACAGTGTCGTTTTGACACTGTTCCTCTTCCCGCATGCTGCTGAGCCCCACGCTCTCTTAAAACGAGAAACAATGACTGCATGTTGCTCCCAAAACTTAAAGCCCCATGCCCCTTGCTCCTCATGCGCAGCGATGCCTTCCCTGCTCCCCCTTCGCCTATAAATACTACCCTTACCAGCTGCAACGGGGGAGTTTTTTTTTTTAAGGGGGGAAGGACGAGAGTTAGAATTTTTGAATGAGAGAGAGGGTTGGAAAACTAAAATAGGGGGGAAAGTTGTTGAATGAAAGAGAGGGGAATGGGAAAGAAGCAAAGGAAACCAAGAGAAGAAGCAACGCCTTTGCAGAGGGGAAGAGACAATAGCTGTTGTCATTGAGCTTCCCAGCACTGCTGACATGACTAAAAGATTGATGTCTTCTCCCAAGTGCGGGAGTGTCGAAGTAATAAATAACTCGGCAAGACCGGGGTCGAACCACAGGGAGGTTAATTGTAAAAATTATAAACAACAATAATAGCAATAACAACAGTAATAACAACAACAACAACAACAACAACTATAATAATAATAGTAGTAGTAGTAGTAGTAGTAGTAGTAGTAATAAAGAAAGAGAAGAAGAAGAAGATGATGAGAACTTGAAGATGGAATATTAATGTATAGATTAAACAATGATAATAACAAATGTCAAGGTTAGAGGTTCCACTAATAGTATGTCAAACAAGTATAGTATAAACTCTTATTATTCAATTGGAAACCACACATAAAGGAGGTTCCAATCAGATTATAGATTGTTAACATGATTACAATAGTCATCTTATTCGATTAATGCTAATACTTGTAAATCTCGTCAAACATTCATGATTATAACTTATGTTAACAACAAATCAAGTTCCTTTCATAGCTCAAGTGTCGGTTATACCATACACTATGGGTTATGAAAGTGCCAAGCATTTCTTGTACCAAGTGTTATACAACATAAATAAAGATTAGTCATTTAACAAGCAAAGTATTAAAGAGTGAACAAGATAACAAATACAAAACATGTTAGTATCAAACATTAAAGTCCATATTAAGTTTACACTATACTTATTCTTACACCATTAGTGTAACCTTTTTACCTTGACATAATAAACTTAGCTAGACATAATGAAAGAAAGAAAAATAAATAAACAAAATAAGAACATAAATAAGATAAAAGTTAACTAAGTAAAGGAAAGGAAATGAAAGAAATAAACTTGATATTAATAAAAGCAAAGCATAAACATTACAAAAAATACAAAGAGAGAAAGCAAGAGCATGATCTTGATCTGGAAACCAAGATGCCTAAATGCATGGCAAATGCCTCCTTTTATAGGCCAAAATTAGGAACTATTGATTTGATGACTAATTGATGAGTAGGTGGCCAACTCTTGACTTGGTGACAATCCTTATCTTCTTTTGTCTGCCTAAAACATCATTGATAATGTCAAAATTGGAACCACTTGAAAACATGAAAGTTGTAGAAAATTGTCTCAGCTTCTTTTTGTAAAACATTCAGATCATTTTGACTTCTAGAACTCTAGATATGGCCAAAATACTAAACAGTGCTTGGGCTGGAGGACAGATTCGGGCTTCTTTGTTGTTGCAACAATTTGGACTTGAAAATGACATTTTTAGATCTTGGGCTCCATATGAAAGTTGTAGGCCTATGTCTTACCTTTCCATATATATAAAGTATACCGAAATCTGAGATCTATAGCTCCAGATATGATGCAATTACCGAACAGTATTCCGGTTTGGATTGCACCGATATCTCTTTTCTAAGTTTGGCCATTTCTTTATCCTTTCAATTTCAGTTCTTAAATTCATCAATCAATCCTTTCATTTATGTGATAGGCCTACATTTAAAATGAAAATTTACCATAAATTAAAGGTATCTTATATTATTAGATATATTATTATAAAATATGCTTTAGTTAAGGAGTTATTGATACTTCAAGTGCAAAATGATGATATAAAACCTTGATAAAAATACACTTTTAAGTATCAATCAACTGCCACCATCAGAACCACTGGGAGACCTCATCGGCTGCCTCTCCACCACCACCAGCATCACCCCTAGCTACCACTACCCTTCTAGTCGCCAACAGAACACTATCAGCAAGAAAAGAAGAAGATAAAACAGGGGCAAATGAGAAGATAAAACCGACCACCAGCATCACTGTCTCCGCCAAACCAGCCACCAACATCACTGTCACCGCCAAACCGGCCACCAGCATCATTGTCAATTTCTCATCCCAGGTAAGTGATTGATTAACCAGTTACTATGCAGGTACACAATATTAATTAACTAGTTACTATGCAGGCTAATTAATTAAGGGTACTATGCTCATGTACAGTAACCCGGTTACTATACACATGTACAGTCTGGTTACTGTTGTTCCGGGCTGGAATATTAGCCCACCCATGCAGCTGGGCTGAGTCCAACCCTATAGGAAGTAGGCCCGTTTAATTTTTGGGTCGATTTCGGCCCAATTTCCTTTTGGGTCGGGTCTGGCCCATTCAAAAAATTTTCTTCAAAGAATCTGTGATTTTTCTGCAATTTTGTTACTGCATTTTGATCAATATCGGTTTGTATTTTTATACTGTAAAGATATAGATCTGGTATTAAAATACTTGGTTTTCATTAAGTCATCAAAAAAAAATATAAAAGTAAAAATGTTTTGTTTTCATGCATACGGCCTAGTCTCTCCAATATATATATATATATATATATATATATATATATCATCACATCATATTTTCATAGAACAAAGAAAATTTCAAAAAATATATGTATTAGCATGCATTTAGGCTTTAATAACTAGTTTATTCAAGTTATGAGAACTAGGCCAATATTTCAAAAATTTCAAAAAAATTATTTTGTTTTCTTTTAATATCTGGGGTTACGATCTTATACGTAAGACGTATTCCAGAAATTAAATTCTTGTGTTTAGGTTAGAGTTACCCGATAAGATAAGGATCTCCTTATCGAGGAGGACTTTTCTTAAACCATACCAATAACTAGGAAACACGAAAATAAAAAATCTTAGATTTTATCGAACAATAAAACAATGCAGCTTACCTTAGGTAGGGCGTATTTGGGGTGCTAATACCTTCCCTTTACGCAACTAGTCCTCGTACCCAATCTCTAAGACCAGTTAGGGTTCCTAGTGATCAAAATAGTAGGTGGCGACTCCACTGGGGAAGGTATTGTTTCTGACAATATTGGACTAAGCTTTGTGTATTTGATGTGTTTAAGTTTTTGTATTTTTATCTTGTTTTATTTTTGTTTTGTCCATGCATTTTTAGAATTGTTTCATGCATCACTTGTATTTCTTTTTGAATGCACACACAAGCTTTTAGGTTAGGTGGGGAATTAGCGATCTGCCCTATGACTATTGGTCAGGGTTCAGATGCGTGAAACACCCAACTCATATCTGAGTGCCTACTTGGTAATAGTGGGCATACGTGCCTTAACTATTCCTTGCAACTCCCTCATACTGTCTTTACGAAGAACGTCACTGGGCAGATATGAGACCCTTTGAGACTAGGTGGAAAACCTACCCCTGTTCACATAATGAATAGAACCTGTCCTTAGGTTGTATGTGCTATCTTTATTTTGCATCAAAGCAAACCTTTCTTAAAGCATCTTGAACTCAAGACTTGTGGGTGACATAATGGCCGTCACTCAGAAAATTTTCATTGTAGAGTTTGGGCAAGAATCAAGATTCTTGTTTCATCACACAAGAGTTATGACCATATGTCACCCCTCGAAGGGCAAGTTCATCATATAGATTATATACTCATACATTTATCATGCATGCACCGGGATGAAAAGTTGGTTCCCCCATCTGAGGTTTACCACACTGCGCTGAAAGAGGTGGATAATAAAGAATGGGTTCAGAGAGAGAGGCTCATTTTCAAAAGGGAGTTGAAAGCATTAAGGTGAAGTAGCTAGACTCAGATATGCTTGAACAAGTGTTGAGCATCAAATTGAAGTCGGCACAGTCTTCTATGAGAACACTGTTTGTCCATGTTCGATTGAAGATGCACCTCTTCTTTTCAGTCATGAATAACCGCAGCAATGCCTCCAGTCATCAACTAACGACAACCTTCGTTCTGGTTCAACTGCACTGATAATTATTCATCGCCTTTGCATCTTTCAAAGGTACTCAATAGCTATTAGCCTTCGGTGCATGGTGCATTAGTCTTTGAAGTTACCCCAACCATGAGCTCAATTCCAGTTCAGCAGCACAAGATGTTGGTCTAAAAAACAAACATGATTAGACACTGAACTTTAACATGGCAGAGCTCTCTATAGAGATTTGTTTGTGGATCTGCCAGTGGGGAATGCAAGAGGGGATGTAGTAGTTTCATATGCTTTGAAACTTTCTCCTGCCAGTGGCACCAGCAAAACATTGTACTAGACAGAATAGTTAGACCTTGTATGAAAATATGAGTAGTCGTCGAACTTCAACGTGGCAGAGCTCTCTCTCCATGAATCCATTTATGGCTCTGCAAGTGGAGAATGCAAGATGGAATGTAGTAGTTTCATATGCTTTGAAATTTCTCCCACCAGTGGCACCAACTAAACATTGTAGTAGGCAGAAGAGTCAGACCTGGCCTGAAAATATAAGTAGTCCTCGAACTTCAATGTGGTAGAGCTCTCTCTACAAAAATCCATTTATGGCTCTGCAAGTTGGGAATGTAAACGAAGATTTATTAATTGCATATGCTATAAAAATCTCTCATCAGTTTCAGCACAAAGACACTTTAGCAGGTTGAAGAGCCAAACCTGGTCTGAAAAATATTGAGCAAACATCAAACTTCAACATAGCAGAGCTCTATCGACAGGAATCTGTTTGTGGATCTACAAGTGGGAAATCCAAGAAGGAATGCAGTAGTTTCAGATCATCTATAATTTTCTTCTACTAGTGTCAGCATAAAAATGTAAAAGTAGAGAGATGAGACATGACTAGACTGAAATACATGAAGAAAATGGAAACTTCAACATAGCAGAACCCCCTCTATTGGTGCTTGTTTGTTGCACCACCAGTGAGGAATCAAAGATGAGACATGAGAGTTTTAGTTTTGTCAGTTTCTCTTCTAATACAGATAATGCATGATTCCACGTGTCGGTAGCGACAGTGCTGTACGCTACCAAGATTACCAGAGTTGTTGAAAGGTTTCTAACAATCCTAAAACAACAACAACAACAACATTGAAAGATTGACATGAAGTTGTATAGATTACCAAAAAATGAACAAGCCATCAAGATGGAAAAGATTGAAGGTTCTGCCAAGGATTCCACCACAATGATGAGAGATAAATCAAAAGAAGACTCTGAAGGTGAGAAACCTTTGTTATTTAGCCTAGTCAGAACTTGCTATGCTACTGCTCAAATGTCTTTGCCAAGATTGACATACTTCGGCCATGCAAGTTTGTCTACCAACATCTGTTACGCTCCAGACTTGTCATCCTAACTCCGTCAAATCCCATGCAACCACTATTTTCTAGGTGGTATAATTCAAACAAGAGATGTGATGTCATGGTGGGGTCCTCAGCCATTTCAGTTGAACAATTGTAAGAATTTCAAGAATCGAGTCCAATTTCAAGAACAACTGTAAGAATCCTAACAGTTGAATATTGTTCCCCAAACATCTTCAGAATGACATGTAAACGAAAATGCTTGGCAAAGCATAAATATTGCCAGAAAAGCTGATCCAAGAATGGTGCTGAATTGTCAATCATTTTGTTGTGGATTGTTGCCATTGTGCATTTGGTTTTGGGGTCACATCTTATCCTTGAACGAAACATGTCTTTCCTTTGTCTTCTTATTGTTTTGAAATCAAGAGATGCTTCTTTCAAAGACAAAATATTTTGATCAAACTCCAACATGCAAAATTAATGTAGTCAATCCTAAAAGAATAAAAGTATTTTGATTGCAGAAATGACTCGATATTTGTTAAAGTGGCAAGATAAACAAGGAGGTGACCAAACAAATTTTGAGCTCATACATGAAATTGAACCACCCACAATGTAGCTAAATTTTAGCAATATGCATAATGACATATACTACATTCGGTAGTTATGGACTCGCAAATCATGATTCTTACAAGTCCAAATCATTACACTAGTGATTAGTACTTAAAAGTACATTCTCATTAAGGATTTATGTCATCATATTGCACCTAAAGTATCATTAAATTCCCTAACAAAAGCATGTTTTATATTAGCAAGTCTAAAAATATAATATACCTTTAATTCATGGTAAATGTTCATCCTAAATGCAGGTCTATCACATAAATAAAAGGATTGATTGATGAGTTTAAGGATTGAAATTGAAAGGATAAAAAGAAGGCCAAACTTAGCAAAGTGTTGCTGGTGCATTCCAAACTCGAACACTGTTCGGTAATTTGATCATATCTGGAGCTGTAGATATCAGATTTAGGTCCATTTTATATCGATGGAAAGGTAAGACATAGACCTATAACTTTCATATGGACTCAAAGACTCAGTTCTGCCGTTTTCAAGCTCAAATCTTAGCAACAACGAAGATGTCGGAAGCTGTCCTGCAGCTCAAACACTATTCGGTTTTTGGCTCATATCTTGAGTTCTAGAAGTCCAAATGAGCTCTGGTTTTTTTTGTTGGAAAGCTGAGACAATTGCCCACAACTTCCATAATTTAGTTGGCTATAATTCTGATGTGAGCAATGACGTTTTGGCCAGCCAACAATATCAATAATCAGCCCACAATATCAAAAAACCAGCAGCCATTAATGTCAAAAACCAGCCACCAAATCAATGGATGCCCACCAATTCTTCAATCAATCAATAGTTCTGAAACTTAGCCTATAAAAGGAGGCACTGTCCATGTATTTAGTCATATTAATTTTCAGATCAAAGTTATCTTCTTGCTTTCTCTCTACATCTTTGTAATGTTCAAGTTTTCTTTCATGCTATAGTAATCTCTTATTTATGCTCTTTCATTTCCTTTCCTATACTTAGTTAGCTTATATTATGTTTATGTTCTTATATTGTTTATTTATGTTTTTCTCCTTCTTAATATTTAGCTAAGTTAATTATGTCAAGGTGAAAAGGTTTCTCTAATGGTGTTAGAATAGGTATAATATAAACTCAACATGGGCTTTAAATGTTTATATCCAAGAAAGATTGTTATTAACATGTTTTATCTTTTTATCTTACTAATTCTTAATACCTTGCTTATTAAATGGTTAATTTAGATTTGTGTTGTATAATATTTGGTACATCAAATGCTTGATCCTTCATAGTTTTCGACCGACATCGTTATTATGATAGGAACTTGATTTGTTGTTAACATAAACTAGCAACATGAATGCTTGATGATATTTATAAGTATGGTATTACTTAGATAAGATAATTAATATGATCATGTTAGTAATTTATAATGAGCTAATAACGAGAAATCATCCGATTAGAACCTCCTTTGTGTGTGGTTTCTAGTTGAGTAATAAAAAGAGTTTATATTATATTTATTTGAAATACCATTAGTGAATCCTATAACCTTGACATATGTTTTTTTATTGTTTAATCCTTACATCAATATCACATCCCAAAACTTTCTTCAACTCTTTTTCTGTTATTATTCTCTTCAAATCTTTTTCTTTATTTGTAATTTATATAATTCACCTCCCTGTGGTTCGACCCCGGTCTTGCCGGGTTATTTTACTTTGACACTCCTGCACTTGGGATAAGATATCAACTCTTTGATCGTGTCAAGTTTTTGGCGCTGTTGCCGGGGAGGTAAGTTCTTGTATAAATTAAATATTTTATTTTATTTTATTTTCACTTTTATTTATTTTTCTAATTGTTGTTTCTTTTTCTTTTTCTTTTTTCTTTTCTTTTCTTTTGTATTTGCATGAGAGTTTGGACACGTACATTAAGTGGTAGACTTTCTAGAAAATCCTCATTTTCTTCAGAAAACATGGCCGAAGAAGATAACCAATTAATTCATAATGAGAATAATGAGAATAATCGTGTTAGAACACTTAGAGATCATATGAATCCAACAAGAACAAGTGCACCATCATGTATTGTTTTTCCTCCTGATGCATCTCATTTTAATTTTAAGCCAGGTATTATTCAACTTTTACCCACTTTTCATGTCTTAGAATTAGAAAATCCATACTTGCACTTAAGAGAATTTGAAGAAGTTTGTAACACTTATAATGACTTAAATTGTAGCATGAACACCATCAGATTAAAGCTTTTTCCTTTTTCGTTAAAAGATAAAGCTAAAACATGGCTACAAAATATTAGGTCAGGATCCATTCATGCTTGGGATGAAATGCAACAACAGTTTTTAAAGAAATTTTTCCCTTCTCATAGAACAAACTCTTTCAAAAGACAAATCACCACTTTTACTCAAAAACCAGGAGAAACATTTTATAAATGTTGGGATAGATATAAAGACTTGCTTAATACCTGTCCTCATCATGGTTTTGAAACATGGAGATTGGTTTCACAATTTTATGAAGGGTTAACACCTAAAGATAGGCAAATGGTGGAATTAATGTGCAATGGAACTTTTGAAAATAAAGACCCTGATGAAGCAATGGAGTACCTAGACTTGCTAGCTGAAAATGCTCAAAATTAGGACACCACAGGTACTTGTGAGGCACCAGGTAAAACTCAATCTCATACATCTAATGAAGGCATGTATAGCCTTAGGGAAGATCATGACCTCCAAGCCAAATTTGCATCTTTAGCTAGAAAAGTTGAGGCACTAGAATTAAAAAAGAGTGGTCAATTAAAATCTGTTCAAGAAATTGTGTGTCAAATTTGTGAAACTAATGAACACTCAACCAATGATTGTCCCACGTTGCCTTCTTTTAAGGAATGTCTCCATGAACAAGCCAATGCTTTAAATAGTTTCCAAAGACCAAGTCATAACCCGTACTCACAAACGTACAACCCTGGTTGGAGAAATCACCCAAATTTCAGTTGGAAGAGTGGTAACAATAATGCACAAACTTCACAGCCACCATTTCAAACACAACATAATTTTCAAAATTCTCATGGATATGCACCTCCTTATATTCCCCCTCCTAGAAGAAATCTTGAGGAAACATTACATGCATTCATTGAAAAGCAAGAGACAATCAACACTCAAAATGCTCAAACCATGGCTGATTTGAAAGATACTCTTGCAAAGTTCACATCTGCTCTCAGTTTTCAGGAGAAAGGTAAGTTTCCATCTCAACCCCAGCAAAATCCCAAGGGGCAATACAATTCAAGTACAAGCAATTCCGGAAGCCAACATCTGGATCAAGTCAAATTAGTCACTACTCTCCGCAGTGGTAAGGTTATTAAAAAACCCATTCTTGAACCTTGTGAGAAAGAAGGTGAGTTAGTCTCCAAGGGTAAGGAAATGGTTGAACCTGATCATTGCAAAGAAGAGACTGATTCCCAATCAGCACTTCTATTTCCTCATGCCATGACCAAACAAAGGAAAGTCAATCACAATTCTGAAATCTTTGAAACTTTCAAACAGGTAAGGATTAATATACCTTTGCTAGATGCTATTAAACAGGTACCATCTTATGCTAAATTTTTGAAAGATCTATACACTGTAAAGAGAAAATTGAATGTGAAAAAGAAAGCCTTCTTAGCCGAACAAGTAAGTGCCATTCTTCAGAATAATAATGCTTTGAAATATAAAGACCCTGGTTGTCCTACAATTTCTTGCTTTATTGGAGAATATAAAATTGACAGAGCTTTACTTGATCTTGGAGCTAGTGTGAATTTACTTCCATATTCGGTTTTTCAAAGTCGCAATTTAGGTGAGTTAAAACCTACTTCTGTTACTCTTTTACTTGCTGATAGATCTATAAAAATGCCTAGAGGAATAGTTGAAGATGTGTTAGTACAAGTTGATAAATTCATCTTTCCTGTGGATTTTATTGTCTTGGATACACAACCTATTGAAGCATGCAATTCAATTCCTGTTATTTTAGGACGTCCATTTCTTGCAACTTATAATGCATTGATTAATTATAGGAATGGAGTGATGAAGTTATCTTTTGGAAACATGACATTAAAAATGAATGTTTTTAACATTTGCAAGCAACCTGGAGATGATAATGATTTACAGGAAGTAGATTTTATTGAAAAAATAATTTACAATCAATTTGAAAATTCTTCCAATGAAACTGAGTTTAATGAATCTGAAGATTTGCAAATGGTTTTTTTTTAGGAAGAATCAAAGTCAAATATTTGGAGACCAAAAATTGAGGAATTGCCACCACGATCAATTGGGTCCATACCTTTAAGTGTTCAACCACCAAAACCTGATTTGAAGTCATTGCCATATAATCTCAAATACTCATTTTTGGGAGAAAATGAAACTTTTCCGGTAATAATTTCTTCCAAACTTAATGTTCATCAAGAAGGTAAGTTATTACAAACTCTGAAAATGCACAAAAATGCATTAGGATGGACCATAACTGACATAAAAGGAATTAGTCCTTTGATTTGCACACACAAGATTTATTTGGAGGAAAATGCTAAACCCTCTAGATAAATGCAACGAAGGGTTAATCCTAATATGAAAGAAGTAGTGAGGAATGAAGTCATTAAACTTCTAGATAATGGAATCATTTATCCTATTTCTGATAGCAAATGGGTAAGTCCTACCCAAGTTGTACCTAAAAAGTCTGGAGTTACTGTGATAACAAATGAGAAAAATGAGTTAATTCCAACGAGGACTATTACTGGTTGGCGCATGTGCATTGACTATAGGAAACTTAATTCAATGACTAGAAAATATCACTTTCCTTTACCTTTCATGGATCAAATTCTAGAAAGAGTTGCAGGTCATGAATTTTATTGTTTTCTAGATGGTTATTCAGGTTACAACCAAATTGAAATTGCATTTGAAGATCAAGAGAAAACTACTTTCGCATGTCCATTTGGTACATTTGCATACCGAAGGATGCCTTTTGGATTATGTAATGCACCAGCCACGTTTCAAAGATGCATGCTTAGCATATTCAGTGATATGGTTGAACGTTTTCTTGAGATTTTTATGGATGATTTTTCTGTTTTTGGTGATTCATTTGATAATTGTTTAACTAATTTGGAAAAGGTTTTGAACAGGTGTGAAGAGAAGAATCTTGTGTTGAATTGGGAAAAATGTCATTTTATGGTAACAAACGGCATTGTACTTGGTCACATGGTTTCATCAATAGGAATTGAGGTTGATAAATCTAAAATTGAGTTAATTGCCAACTTGCCAACACCAAAATCTGTTAAAAATGTTAGATCATTTTTAGGACATGCTAGTTTTTATAGAAGGTTTATCAAAGATTTTAGTGTAATATCTAAGCCATTGTGTAACCTTCTAACAAAGGATAATGTTTTTGAATGGACTAAATATTGTGAAGAAGCCTTTGTTAAACTTAAAAACCTGCTTACATCTGCTCCTGTCATTCAACCTCCTGATTGGTCATTACCTTTTGAAATAATGTGTGATGCTAGTGATTATGCCGTGGGTGCTGTTTTAGGACAAAGAAAAGATAAGAAACCTTATGTGATTTACTATGCAAGTAAAACTTTAAATAGTGCTCAAATAAATTACACAACCACTGAAAAGGAATTACTTGCTGTAGTATTTGCATGTGAAAAATTCAGATCTTATCTTGTTGGCTCACCTGTTATTGTTTTTAGCGATCATACAGCGTTGAAATATCTTCTTTCTAAGAAGGATTCTAAAGCTAGATTGGTGCGGTGGATTTTGTTACTTCAAGAATTTGATATCACAATCAAGGATAAGAAAGGCACCGAAAATGTTGTCGCGGATCATTTGTCAAGATTGGCAACTGATTCGAAATCTAACATCACACCAATCGATGACTACTTTCCTGATGAATCTTTACTTTTTGTCACTACAATGCCTTGGTTTGTTAATATTGTTAATTTTCTTGTTTCAGGACATTTGCCAGCGCATTGGGGCACCCTAGATAAAAGAAAGTTCTTGAATGAAGTGAAGAACTTTTATTGGGATGACCCTTATTTATTCAAATATTGTGCTGATCAAATATTTCGAAGATGCATTCCCGACAATGAGGTAAGTAATGTCATTAAATTTTGTCATTCTGAGGCATATGGGGGTCATTTTTCGTCAAAAAAGACAGCTACAAAAATCTTACAATGTGGATTTTATTGGCCTACCATGTTCAAGGACACACATGCATTCTATAAGACTTGTGAAAATTGTCAAAAGTTAGGATCTCTTTCAAAACGTCACATGATGCCTTTAAGTACTATTCTTGTCATTGAAATCTTTGACTGTTGGGGTATAGATTTTATAGGTCCATTTCCTCCATCATTTGGTTTTGTGTACATATTAGTCGCAGTAGACTATGTTTCAAAATGGATAGAAGCAATTCCAAGTCGTAACAACGATCATAAAACAGTCATTAAGTTTTTGAAAGAAAACATTTTGAGTCGATTTGGAATCCCTCGGGCCATGATAAGTGATGGTGAAACACATTTTTGTAATAAGCCATTTGAGTCTTTAAAGAAAAAATATGGAATCACACACAAAGTTGCCACCCCTTATCACCCCCAGACAAATGGACAAGTAGAACTTGCTAATAGGGAGATCAAACAAATCTTGGAAAAAATAGTGAACCCTAATCGAAAGGACTGGTCTTTAAGACTTAATGATGCACTTTAGGCCTATCGAACTGCTTTTAAAACATCATTAGGTATGTCACCTTATAGGTTGGTTTATGGAAAACCTTGTCATTTGCCTGTGGAACTTGAATACAAAGCTTATTGGGCTATTAAAGCTTTCAATTCAAACCTGGATGATGCAAGTCAGCTGCGTAAATTACAAATAAATGAGCTTGAAGAAATAAGAAATGATGCATATGAGAATTCAAAAATTCATAAAGCAAGAATCAAAGACTTTCATGATAAAAGAATCTTGAGAAAAACATTTGATGTTGGTCAAAAAGTTTTGCTTTATAATTCTCGACTCCATTTATTTCCTGGAAAGTTACGATCAAGATGGAGCGGTCCATTTGTTGTGAAACATGTATATCCTTATGGGGCCTTTGATATTGAGAATCCAAAGAATGGTAATGTTTTCAAGGTCAATGGACATCGTTTGAAAGCTTACTTTGATAATTTTCCTAATGAAAATGAATCCATTGGTTTGAATGATCCTGTATATGAAGGTTGATTATTTTGTTTTTCTCATATTTTTTTTTGTGTTTCTTTTTGGTGTGACTTTTGTTTTGCTAGTCTTTCTCCAACCCCGGTCAAATGGCGGATAACGGTACTCCGTGACTCTTAAGTCGGTTCTTTCAGTTTCCCATGATAATTGATATCTCTGTATATATTTGTTCAATTCCTTGTTCCTTCTCTTTTCTTTACATCTCTTCTGCACTTCTCTTTAAAAACAAAACAAAAAATGGACACCACTCTTGAAAAATTGAAAAAGTATTTTCCTGCTCTGCCTCAGAATGCGATTACAAAAATTTACCGTGCTAGGTGTGAAAGATTGAGGTTGTTAATGAACCATGGAATTCCTGAAGATATTCGCTGGATAATAATTGAAGCAAAGATCCGATTATCAGGTGAGTCTTCCAACTCTTTTATTTCATACATGCCTGGGACAGGTAAAAGCACTTTTGCAAAGAAACGTCGTGCAAAACGACTAAAAGTCTGTCACCGATGTGCCAGATGGACTTGTAATACAAAATGTCGTTCTTTAGGAATGGTATCTATAAACCGTGAAGATAAAATACAATTCATTAAGGATGGACTGAATAAGGAGTCTTTAGATAATCTTCTATTAACTCTTGAGACGCATCCTAGTGGAGATGTGCATCGTGTAATTCACGATTTATGGCCTCATTTTCATAAAGAACATGATCGACTTAGTCTTGGGAATCTGACTGAAAAAGACCCTGTTTGCCAGTTTTTAAGAAAACTGGATGGGAAGCCTATCCCCGACCCATAGAGGGCGTTTAAGCCGTTCTTGGACGTAAAACCAAGGGAAAGCTGTGAGCCACAATCACAACTGCTTGTACATACATATTTGTTTTTTTTATATATATATATATATATAATAATAAAATAATACCAATAAATAAATAAATAAATAAAAAAGAAAGAGAGAGAGAGTAAGACTTCAGCTAGCCTACATATAGGTGGTATGCTTTGCATTTTCAATTGTTCATCTATAAAATCTTCTCTTCCTTCCCATCATTTCTACTCAACCCATTCATTCAGCATATATAGAAGTGTGTAGAAATGGCGAGTTCCTCTGTTTCTAAAATAAAAACTATTTGTGTTTTTGGTGGATCTAGTCTTGGGAAAGAAAAAGAATTTTTAGAATCAGCAAATCATCTTGGTCGGGTACTAGCTGAGAGAAAGATTCATTTAGTCTATGGGGGAGGCAGTCTTGGGTTAATGGGGGGTGTTTCAATAGCTGCATTTGTAGGAGGCAGTCAAGTTTTGGGGGTTGTCCCCAAAGCTTTAGCCGAAGGGGACATCATTGGAAAAACAATTGGAGAGGAATTACAGGTCTCTACAATGTCTGATAGAATGAATACAATGTTTAACCATGCCGATTCCTTCATTGCCTTACCAGGTGGTCTAGGTACATTGGAAGAGATCTTTCATATTTCCTCTTGGGCCCAACTGAACATTCACCATAAACCTATAGGTTTGTTAAATGTTAATGGTTTTTATGATAATTTGTTATCTTTTCTTGATCAAGCTGTGGAACAGGAATTTCTAACATCTTCGGCACGACAAATCATAATCTCTGCTGCTACTGCTGAACAATTGATTGACCAACTACAATCTTGCATCCCTGTAATTGATCCCTCCATGAGTCAACTCAATTGGTCAAACATGAAACGCCATAAAAAGCTTAAATTGGATTTGAGCCTTAGTTTGTGAAAAATTGTGTCTTTTGGTTTTATTAATAGCATAATATTTGTGTTTTGTTGTTTCTTATATTTGTTTTAGTGTGTTTCAGGTTTGTCAATAGTCGCTGTTTCAGGTGATATCTTCTACACTCTATCTTTTTGCTTAGAACATTGAGGACAATGTCTCGTTTTGGTTGGGGGGAGAGGGTAGTAGTTGATATTAAAAAAAAAAAAAACACATTATTATTACGTAACTTTATTTTATTTGCAAAACTATTGTTACTAGGATGGCAGAGTAACGGAGGAACTTTAGTGACTCTTGAGACGCATCTTAGTAAACATTCTTAACAAGGTCTATTATAATACTTCTTGAAATATTCAGGTTTACAAACTCTTGGATTGTTATCTATAGATTCTGTTTATATGCTCATCTAACAAGTATTTCTAAACCTTCATTTTCACACACACACTCGAACATATGATTGTGGGTTGCACATTGGATTATTACATTATTTGTGTTCTTTTGTTAAAGGTAACAACTAAGGGAAAGGGATAGTATATAATATGCAAAAAAGAAAAAAAAATAATAAAAAAAAAAACAAAAAAAACAAAGTAGATAAGTTTGGTTTCGTAGCCTCCTTGACTTAAGCAAATAAGCCCGAAGGGGTGTTTAAACACCTAGTACCCTAAAGTCAACTGACTTGGGAGTTATTGGCCTAGTGCTTGTTACATGGGTTGAGGAGAAAGCTTAAGGGAATCAAACACTGCACTATCTACATATCAGTATTTGCAACCCGAGTTACTAAGCTCGTAGGGGTGTCTCAACACCTGATGCCCTAAGACCAACTGGTCTGGGAGTCATTAGCCGAAAGCTCGTTACATGGGTTCAGGATACATTGTGCTATAAATTCTTGCTTTTAAAAAAAAAACAGAGAAAAAAAAAAGATAACAATCCCAACCCAAGGAAGTTAACTTTAAACATTAGAACAAAAATTTTGTTTTCTTCCATGAAAAGCTCCATAGCTATGTTTTGATTTATTGAGCACCGAAAGAAGGTTTACTAATATCTTGTTTAAGAGGTATTAAGCAGATATATAAATTTAATGAGAGTTTGTTTATCTGGATAGATTAATAGAAGTTAAATGATGAATGCCTTGCTTTGTGGTATTTGCAAATTATTTTTCTATTTTAATGCTTTGATTACTAGGGACTAGTAATAAGCTGGTTGGGGGGTGTGATTAGTACTTAAAAGTGCATTCTCATTAAGGATTTATGTCATCATATTGCACCTAAAGTATCATTAAATTCCCTAACAAAAGCATGTTTTATATTAGCAAGTCTAAAAATATAATATACCTTTAATTCATGATAAATGTTCATCCTAAATGCAGGTCTATCACATAAATAAAAGGATTGATTGATGAGCTTAAGGATTGAAATTGAAAGGATAAAAAGAAGGCCAAACTTAGCAAAGTGTTGCTGGTGCATTCCAAACTCGAACACCGTTCAGTAATTTGATCATATCTGGAGCTGTAGATATCATATTTAGGTCCATTTTATATCGATGGAAAGGTAAGACATAGACCTACAACTTTCATATGAAGTCAAAGACTCAGTTCTGCCGTTTTCAAGCCCAAATCTTAGCAACAACGAAGACGTCGGAAGCTGTCCTGCAGCTCAAGCACTATTCGGTTTTTGGCTCATATCTTGAGTTCTAGAAGTCCAAATGAGCTCTGGTTTTTTTTTATGGAAAGCTGAGACAATTGCCCACAGCTTCCACAATTCAGTTGGCTATAATTCTGATGTGAGCAATGACATTTTGGCCAGCCAACAATATCAAAAATCAGCCCACAATATCAAAAAACCAGCAGCCATTAATGTCAAAAACCAGCCACCAAATCAATGGATGCCCACCAATTCTTCAATCAATCAATAGTTTTGAAACTTAGCCTATAAAAGGAGGCATTGTCCATGTATTTAGTCATATTAATTTTCAGATCAAAGTTATCTTCTTGCTTTCTCTCTACATCTTTGTAATGTTCAAGTTTTCTTTTATGCTATAGTAATCTCTTGTTTATGCTCTTTCATTTCCTTTCCTATACTTAGTTAGCTTATATTATGTTTATGTTCTTATATTGTTTATTTGTGTTTTTCTCCTTCTTAATGTTTAGCTAAGTTAATTATGTCAAGGTGAAAAGGTTTTTCTAATAGTGTTAGAATAGGTATAATATAAACTCAACATGAGCTTTAAATGTTTATATCCAAGAAAGATTGTTATTAACATGTTTTATCTTTTTATCTTACTAATTCTTAATACCTTGCTTATTAAATGTTTAATTTAGATTTGTGTTGTATAATATTTGGTACATCAAATGCTTGATCTTTCATAGTTTTCGGCCGAAATCGTTATTATGATAGAAACTTGATTTGTTGTTAACATAAACTAGCAACATGAATGCTTGATGATATTTATAAGTATGGTATTACTTATATAAGATAATTAATATGATCATGTTAGTAATTTATAATGAGCTAATAACGAGAAATCATCCGATTAGAACCTCCTTTGTGTGTGGTTTCTAGTTGAGTAATAAAAAGAGTTTATATTATATTTATTTGAAATACCATTAGTGAATCCTATAACCTTGACATATGTTTTGTTATTGTTTAATCCTTACATCAATATCACATCCCAAAACTTTCTTCAACTCCTTTTCTGTTATTATTCTCTTCAAATCTTTTTCTTTATTTGTAATTTATATAATTCACCTCCCTGTGGTTCGACCCCAGTCTTGCCGGGTTATTTTACTTTGACACTCCTGCACTTGGGATAAGACATCAACTCTTTGATCGTGTCAACTTTAAGAACTTAAATTGCAAGGGCAAAGAGATGACCAAAATTAGAAAAGAGATGTCGGTGCAATCCAAACCAAAACACTGTTTGGTAATTGGGTCATATCTGGAGCTATAGATCTCACATTTAGGTCTACTTTATATAGATGGAAAGGCAAGACATAGGTTTACAACTTTTATATGGAGCTCAAGATCTAAAAAGGCCATTTTCAAGTCCAAATTATAGCAACAACAAAGAAGCCCGAATTTGTCCTCCAGCCCGAGCACTGTTTAGTATTTTGGCCATATCTTGAGTTCTAGATGTCCAAATGAGCTGAAGTTTTTACACAAGAAAGCTGAGACAATTGCATACAACTTTCATGTTTTCGAGTGGCTCTAAGTTTGATGTTATCAATGACGTTTTGGGCAGACAAGAGAAGATAAGGATTGTCACCAAGTCAAGAGTTGGCCACCTACTCATCAATTAGTCATCAAATCAATAGTTCCCAATTTTGGCCTATAAAAGGAGGTATTTGCCATGCATTTAGGCATCTTGGTTTCCAGATCAAGATCATGCTCTTCCTTTCTCTCTTTGTATTTTTTGTATTGCTTATACTTTGCTTTCATTAATATCAAGTTTATGTCTTTTATTTCCTTTCATTTTCTTAGTTAACTTTTATCTTATTTATGTTTTTATTTTATTTATTTATTTATTTATTTTTCTTTCTTTCATTATGTCTAGCTAAGTTTATTATGTCAAGGTGAAAAGACTACTCTAATGGTGTAAGAATAAGTATAGTGTAAACTTAATATGGACTTTAATGTTTGATACTAACATGTTTTGTATTTGTTATCTTGTTCACTCTTTAATACTTTGCTTGTTAAATGACTAATCTTGATTTATGTTGTATAACACTTGGTACAACAAATATTTGGTACTCTCATAGCCCATACTGTATGGTATAACCAACACCTGAGCTATGAAAGGAACTTGATTTGTTGTTAACATAAGTTATAATCATGAATGCTTGACGAAATTTACAAGTATTAGCATTAATGGAATAAGATGACTAATGTAATCATGTTAACAATCTATAATCTGATTGGAACCTTCTTTGTGTGGTCTCCACTAGGATGCGTCTGAAGAGTTAATAGAAGATTATCTAAAGATTCCTTGTTTAGGCCATCCTTAATGAATTATATTTTATCTTCACAGTTTATAGATACCATTCCTAAAGAACGACATTGTGCATTACAAGTCCATATAGCATATCGATGATAGACTTTCAGTCATTTTGCATGACGTTTCTTTACAAAAGTGTTTTTACCTGTTCTAGGCATGTGTGAAATGAAGGAATTCGAGGACTCACCTGATAATCAGACCTTTGTTTCAATCAACCAGCAAATATCTTCTGGAATTTCATGATTTATTAACAACCTCAATCTTATATATCTAGCACGGTAAATTTTTGTAATCGCATTCTAAGGTAGAGCGGGAAAATACTTTTTCATTTTTTTAAGATTAGTGTCCATTTTCAAATGAGAATTGGAAGAGAGATTGAAAGAATTGCACAAATATATACACAGATATCAATTATTATGGGAAACTGAAAGAACCGACTTAAGTCACAGGGTACCGTTGTCCGCCATTTGATCAAGGTGAGAGAAACTAGCAAAAATCACTAAAAAAACAAAAAAACAATGTGAGAAAAACAAAATAATCAACCTTTATCTACAAGATCATTCAAACTAGTTGATTTATTTTCACTAGGAAAATTATCAAAGTAAGCTTTCAAATGATGTCCATTTTTCTTAAAAATATTGTCATTCATTGAATTCTCAATATCAAAGGCCCCATAAGGATACACATGTTTTTTAATAAATGGACTGCCCCATCTTGATCTTAGCTCTCTAGGGAATAAATGAAGTTGAGAATTATAAAATAAAACTTTTTGACCAGTATCAACTTTTTGACAATTTTCACAAGTTTTGCAGAATGCATGAGTGTCCTTGAACATGGTACGCCAATAAAATCCATTTTGAAAGATTTTTGCAGCTGTCTTTTTTTATGAGAAATAACTTCCACATGCTTTAGAATGACAAAGTTGAATGACACTAGTTACCTCATTGTTAGGAATGCATTTTTAAAATATTTGATTAGGACAATATTTAAATAAGTTAGGGTCATCTCAATAAAAGTTCTTCATTTTGTTTAAAAACTTTTCTTTGTCTTGGGTACTCCAATCAGCTGGAAAATCTCCTGAAGCAAGAAAATTGATATTTTTATCATACCAAGGCATTGGACTAAGAGAAAATAAGGATTCGTTAGGAAAGTAATCATCGATTGGTGTGATGTCAGATGTCGAATTTGTTGTCACTTAAGACAAAAGATTCGCATCAACATTTTCGGTGCGTTTTTCATCTATGATTTCTTCCTGAGCATAAATCATTTGCACATCTTCAGATTCATCAAACTCTGTTTTACTCACGGTAGATTCAAATTGATCATAAACTAATTCATCAATAAGATCTACTTCCTGTAAATCATTATCATCTCCAGGTTGTTTGCAAATATTGAAAATATTCATCTCCAATGTCATGTTTCCAAATGATAGTTTCATCAGTCCATTCCTACAATTAATCAATGCGTTAGAAGTTACAAGAAATAGACGTCCTAAAATAACAGGAAATGAATTATGTACTTCAACAGGTTGTGTGTCCAAGACAATAAAATCCATAGGATAAATGAATTTATCGACTTGTACTAACACATTTTCAATTTTCCTCTAGGCACTTTTATAGATCTATTAGCAAGTAAAAGAGTTATAGAAGTTGGTTTTAACTCACCTAGATTGAAACTTTGAAAAACTAAATATGAAAGTAAATTCACACTAGCTCCAAGATCAAGTAAGGATCTTTCAATTTTATGTTCTCCAATAAAGCAAGAAATTGTACGACAACCAGGGTCTTTATATTTCAAAGTATTATTGTTTTGAAGAATGACATTTACTTGTTCGGCTAAAAAGGCTTTTTTTTTCACATTCAGTTTTCTCTTCACAGTGCATAGATCTTTCAAAAATTTAGCATAGGAAGGAACCTGTTTAATAGCATCCAATAAAGGTATATTGATTCTTACCTGTTTGAAAATTTCAAAGATTTCAGAGTTGTGATTGACTTTTCTTTATTTAGTCATGGCATGAGGAAATGAAAGCACTGGTGGGGAATCAATCTTTTCTTTGCAAATTTCAGATTCAACCCCTTCCTTACCCTCAGAGATTGACTCATCATCTTTCTTATAAGGTTCAAGAGTGGGTTTTGCAATAACCTTACTACTGCGAAGAGTAGTGACTGATTTGACTTGATCTATGTGTTGGCTTCCGGAACTACTTGCATTTGCATTGTATTGCCCCTTGGGATTTTGTTGTGGTTGAGATGAAAACTTATCTTTCTCTTGGAAACTGAGAGCAGATGTCAATTTTGGAAGAGTATCTTTAAAATCTGTCATGTTTTAAGCAAGTTGAGTATTGATTGTCTCTTGCTTTTCAATAAATACATGCAAATTAGTACTTAAAATTGCATTTTTTTATCAAGGTTTTATGTCATAATTTTGCACTTGAAGTATCAATAACTCCTGAACTAAAGCATGTTTTATAATAATATATCTAATAATATAAGATACCTTTAATTTATGGTAAATGTTCATTTTAAATGCAGGCCTATCACATAAATGAAAGGATTGATTAATGAATTTAAGAACTGAAATTGAAAGGACAAAGAGATGGCCAAACTTAGAAAAGAGATGTCGGAGTAATCCAAACCAGAACACTATTCGGTAATTGGGTCATATCTAGAGCTGTAGATCTCAGATTTAGGTCTATTTTATATGGATGGAAAGGTAAGACATAGGCCTACAACTTTTATATGGAGCCCAAGACTTAAAAAGGCCAATTTCAAGTCCAACTTGTAGCAACAACAAAGAACTCTGAATCTGTCTTTCAGCCCGAGCATTGTTCAGTGTTTGACCTATATCTAGAGTTCTAGAAGTCCAAATGGCCTAAATTTTTTACACAAGAAAGCTGAGACAATTTCCTACAACTTTCATACAAGTGACTCCAATTTTAACATTATTAATGATGTTTTGGGCAAACAAGAGAAGATAAAGATTGTCACCAAGTCAAGAGTTGGTCACCCACTCATCAATTAGTCATCAAATCAATAGCTCCCAATTTTGGCCTATAAAAGGACGTATTTGCTATGTATTTAGGCATCTTGGTCTCCAGATCAAGATCATGTTTTTGCTTTCTCTCTTTGTATTTTTTTGTAATGTTTATACTTTGCTTTCATTAATATCAAGTTTATGCATTTCATTTCCTTGCATTTACTTAGTTAACTTTAATCTTATTCATGTTCTTATTTTGTTTATTTATTTTTCTTTCTTTCATTATGTCTAGCTAAGTTTATTATGTCAAGGTGAAAAAGTTAGTTAACTTTTATCTTATTTATGTTCTTATTTTGTTTATTTATTTTTCTTTCTTTCATTATGTTTAGCTAAGTTTATTATATGAAGGTGAAAAGGTTACACTAATAGTGTATTAATAAGTATAATGTAAACTTAATATGGACTTTAATGTTTGATACTAACATGTTTTATATTTGTTATCTTGTTCACTCTTTAATACTTTGCTTGTTAAATGATTAATCTTGATTTATGTTGTATAACACTTGGTACAACAAATGCTTGGCACTTTCATAGCCCATAATGTATGGTATAACCGACACCTGAGCTATGAAAGGAACTTGATTTGTTGTTAACATAAGTTATAATCATGATGCTTGACGAGATTTACAAGTATTAGCTTTAATTGAATAAGATGACTAATGTAATCATGTTAACAATATATAATCTGATTGGAACCTCCTTTGTGTGTGGTTTCCAATTCAATAATAAGAGTTTATACTATACTTGTTTGATATACCATTAGCGGAACCTCTAACCTTGACATTTGTTATTATTATTGTTTAATCCTTACATTAATTTTCCATCTCCAAGTTCTCATCATCTTCTTCTTCTTCTTCTCTTTCTTTATTATTATTATTATTACTACTACTACTACTACTACTACTACTACTAGTACTACTACTACTACTACTACTACTACTACTACTACTACTACTACTACTACTACTACTACTACTACTACTACTACTACTACTACTACTACTACTATTATTATTATTATTATTATTATTATTATTATTATTATTATTATTATTATTATTATTGTTATTGTTATTATTATTATTATTGTTGTTGTTATTGTTATTGTTATTGTTGTTGTATTATTGTTATTTATAATTTGTACAAATAACCTCCCTGTGGTTCGACCCCGGTCTTGCCGGGTTATTTATTACTTCGACACTCCTGCACTTGGGAGAAGACATCAATCTTTTAGTCGTGTCACTTTCCTTTCTTTTCATATTCATATAATTGTTATATTATTATTATTATTATTATTATTATTTTATCATGGCTAATGTTGAAGATGTAGAGGGTGAAGGGAGTGTTCAAGGTAATGGACCTCCACAATTCAATGATCAACCTAATTTTCGAACTCTTAGAGAGTATCTTCACCCGGCTAGATAAAGTACACCTTCGTGTATTATCTTACCTCTTAACCAACAAGCTTTCAATTTGAAACCGGGCATGATTCAACTGCTTCCCACATTTCATGGTATGGATTTTGAAAATCCATACATACACATTAAAGACTTTGAAGAGGTATGCAATACTTTTATTGATAAAACATGCATCGAGGAAACCATTCGGCTTAAATTGTTCCCATTCTCTCTAAAGGATAAAGCCAAGCTTTGGCTAAACTCCTTGCGTCCTAGATCTATAGGTACATGGAGAGAAATGCAAGCTGAATTTTTGAAAAAATACTTCCCCACTCATAGGACAACAACTTTACAACGTCAAATGATGAATTTTTCTTGTAGTCCAAATGAGTCATTTCACTAAGCTTGGGAAAGGTTCAAAGACTTGTTAAATGCATGCCCTCATCATGGTTTTGAGATGTGGAGGTTAGTGAGTTTCTTTTATGACTCTCTTACCGCAAATTTTAAAAAGCTAGTGTCAACCATGTGTAATGGTGAGTTTTATGACAAAGAACCAAGTGAGGCCTTTGATTTTTTTGATCAATTGGCTGAAAACACAAAGCAATGGGAGACTTCTCTCCTAGTTCATGTTGAGTCTAGAAACACCATTTCTCATTCAAGTGGGAAGTTTCAATTGAAAGAGACTAATGACCTCAATGCTAGATTAGCCTCATTGGCTAGGAAAGTAGAGTCTCTTGAGATTAAAAAAGTACATGTCATAAGTGAACAACAAGAGGAAAGTTGTGTTGTTTGTGAGAGCAAAGGGCATAGGACAACTGAGTGTCCTACCATTCCAGCCTTCAAGGAAGTGCTATATGGCCAAACTTCTGATTCAAGTAATGTAAGAAAGCCATTTCCAAACCAAGTAGGCAATCCCTACTCTGAGACCTATAATCCTAGATGGAGGAACCACCCAAATTTTGGATGGAGAAATGAGGGCTCTTAAGTACCTCAAACATTTCAACCTCCACCCCAACCATTTCATGCTCCCACACATAACACATACCAACCACCTTGACACGACTAAAAGGTTGATGTCTTCTCCCAAGTGCAGGAGTGTCGAAGTAATAAATAACCCGGCAAGACCGGGGTCGAACCACATGGAGGTTAATTGTACAAATTATAAACAATAATTATAAAACAACAATAATAACAACAGTAATAATAATAATAATAATAATAATAATAATAATAA